>NC_088863.1:0-49738 GCF_032884065.1 Artemia franciscana
GGGGGATGTGTACCTTGGTCTGTAAGAATACCAAAGGCTAGTGGTTTTTCAAATATGTTAAAAGTTTTATTTTCTTGCTTTCAGAAATGATTGAAACTGCTTTTGGTATCCAATACCTTTGTAAGGATTTTTAAGACTACGAGAATAAATTGTCACTGAAAAATAAGTCGTTTTTGTAGGAGAAACAGAAAAAACTTTTTCTTAGACATTCTGCTCATAAGAAAAAAGAAAAAAGAATTCCAACCGGATCCGTCCATTTGCAATTGGACTGCAAGAAACACTGTTTTTGACTCAAGAAAGCTTCCACTTGCTTTTAAACCAATTTTAAACCCTATTCTAGATGTCATATTGTTATTGGTGACAGTTTTCACATTTAAATTTTTTATGATTGGTTGTAGTTGTTCTTTTGGGAAACTTGGACGTTTCCTTATTTTTCAAGGGACAAACTTGAATTGTATTAGATATCTCTCTACTGCAGCTCCGCATAATTATTGCATTACAAGTTTTGTTTTACGTTCTTCAGTTGAATTGTCAGAACTCAGTACTGTGAAAGACGGCAAAACTGTGATTACACATTCAAGTCGAACATAAAATGTTTTCCCACATAATAGGAGTTGCTGTAAACACAAGTCTATTATTGAATGCTCAATACAATTCCTACGCTGTGATAGCACGACGGATAGATCTTCCGGCAAAGGACTAGAGTTCAATTTCCATTACCGCAAGGTTGGGCAACAGGTCTGCAATTTGCCCTGTAAAGAAGAAGCGTTGAATCGAAGCCCTATGCACCATCAACGGCTCGGGAGGATGTTTATCCTTTTAAAAAATAGAATTCCTGAATATTAAAAAAGGAAAAACTTCAGAGAGCGAACATGTTTAATTAATTTAACTTGCCAAAAGAGAAGTAATAAGCTACTTTTAATTCCGTTCACTGCTCATGATTGATCTTGAAAGATGTCAACTTAAGAAAGGCGCTCATTCAGTTTCATCATTCTGGCGACATCTGGAAAAAAACCCCAGAAACTATCAGTAAAAGAATAAATAAACATTACAAAAGATTTTTGAATAAAGATTAATTATAATAACATCAAGAAAACATGATTAAGCTTTTTCACACTCATTTTCAACCAGATTTTGAGCCAAGGAGTTAGGCAGTCCCTCCAAGTCCGGCAATAACTGTTTATTATTTCCTTGTTTTAATGTGTCATGGACCTCTAGACTCAATAACACAATCGTTGTACTATGGCTATCAGGGATCTTGTGAACTCCTTTAAACCTGCATGGTCCAATTTGTAGTATAACAAGCGTTACCATTGATTGGAAGACAGCGCTGTACCCAAGAGAATGAGTAACTCACATTCCCTTCTAACCGAAGATAAAACAGAAAATCCTACCACTGTAACCAAATTGATTTTTTTAAGGCGGGGGGGGGGTAATATTGCTAAAATTGAAATTGGATATTTAGCGATAGACAAACGCAGCTGAGAGCCCCATATATATATATATATATATATATATATATATATATATATATATATATATATATATATATATATATATATATATATATATATATATATATATATATATATATATATATATTCTATTTTATTTTCTATATTTCTATTTTAGCAATATTATCCCCCCTTAAAAAAATCAATTTGGTTACAGTGATAGGATATATATATATATATATATATATATATATATATATATATATATATATATATATATATATATATATATATATATATATATATATATATATATACTATATATATATATATATATATATATATATATATATATATATATATATATATATATATATATATATATACATATATATATATA
This sequence comes from Artemia franciscana, assembly GCF_032884065.1. NCBI lineage: Eukaryota > Metazoa > Arthropoda > Branchiopoda > Anostraca > Artemiidae > Artemia > Artemia franciscana. Next base: position 1,855 of record NC_088863.1, read on the forward strand.
TATATATATATATATATATATATATATATATATATATATATATATATATATATATATATATATATATATATATATATATATATATATATATATATATATGTATATATATATATATATGTATATATATATATATATATATATATATATATATATATATATATATATATATATATATATATATATATATATATATATATATATATATATATATATATATATATCTATATATATATATAACTGTAAACAAATTAACAACTACCACTGTATTGATAACTGTACTACAAATTGATTTTTTAGGGAGGGGGTAATATTGCTAAAATAGATATATATATATATATATATATATATATATATATATATATATATATATATATATAATATATATATATATATATATATATATATATATATATATATATATATATATAAATATTTATATATTTATATATATGTATATCACTGTAACCAAATTAATAACTACCACTGTATGGATAACTGTACTACAAATTGACTTTTTAGGGGGGGGGGTAATATTGCTAAAATAAAATAGATCCATCACTCAGTCATGTCATAAGTCAGACTTGTAAGATAGGTCAGTAGCCAACCACTTGCCGGCTCATCCCCTTTCTTTCTGCTTCCACAATCATAAATAATACAGGTTCGCACCATTTAAAATTGATCCCGTTACTGAGATATACACAATGAATCCCTTGAACAAAGGAAATGGGAGAAGCTTTTATTTGCACCAAGACCATAGGTGACAGGTTATTTTGAGGATGACCGTAATGTCTAGATATCTCTACAGTGGTAAGGAGTTAAACGGCTCAATAGTAACCGAAACTCTAAAAAGCAAATTTGATGCTTAGTGTAACCCATAAAAAGCTACGAGCCTAAGAATATTTGCCCAGTTTCCAAAAAAGAGGAAATATACCCTTTAAAAGTCAAGGAATCCTGATAAAATCACGCCATCTGATTCAACATATTAGAGAACCCTACTGTAGAGGTTTGGAGCTCCTGTCTGCGAACATATAAAATTTTGTAGTTTTATTCAGAAGAAAGATCACGGATGCATGTTTATTTGTTTCTTTTTTGTTATTTTTTTGTCCCCAGGGATAGCTGTATCGAACCAATCCTCCTGGAAAATTGGGAGACGGCTCATTTGAATGAAAATTAAAAGTTCTAGTGCCTTTTTTAACTGGCCAAAAAGATTTAGAGGGCTACTAGTCCCCTCCCACGTCCCCTTTTCCAATAATTCATCTGATCAAAATATTCAGATAGCCATTTTGTATAGCATATTGAAAATCCAAAAAAATATGCCTTTGGAGATAACGCGCCCCCCAGCACCTGAGGATAGATCTTTAAGTTATTAAAATTTGCCTATTGCTTACGTATAGTATGTGTTATTGGGAAGTATGCAGATGTTTTTTATATGGAGGAGGATTTTGTGCTTGGGATGAGTTTTCCAACGAGAAATTTTTCTGTGCGGAGAAAAATTTCCGTAGTGAATTTTCCAGGGGATATATTACCCTGGGGAGGTTCTATTGAATTTCTATGGAAAATTCTCTTTATTTGTCTTACTTTGTCTTTGCCCATTTGCTCTTGCATGGGGATATGTTCCAGGGGAATTGTCGGAGAGAAAATTTTCTCCGTTGTTTGGATTTCCAGGAAATAATTCCCATGGAAGGGAAGAATTCTTGAGTGATCAGAATAACGATTTGAACTTAAGCCTTTTTCAAATAAAAGTATGCGAAGGAGAATTTTCAGCGAGGATGGAATTCTCTGGAAGAAACTTTAGGGAGAGAGTGCATTTTAAGTGAAAAGAACTTTCCAAGGAGGGGTTTCCTGTGAGGGGAGGGAATGTTTCATGGGGAAGGTGAGCCTAATTAATCAGCACTATTTGAAAAATAATAAAAATTTAAAAATAACTAGTTTTTTTTCAACTAAAAGTAAGAAAAAGCATTAAAACTCAACACGAACAGAAATTATTCTGTATACAAAAGGGTTGCCCTCCATTGAATACCTTGCTCTTTACACTAAAGTTTGACTGTTTGTCCCAATTTCTAAGAACGATTCCTGACAAACAAGGTCCGTTTAATTAGAATAGGAATCTTTTTTTAAAATATTAAAAACTTTAACGTGAAGCGAAAGGTATTAAGGAGAGGGAAACCTCTTCATATAGGGAATAATTTCTGTTCACTTTGAGTTTTGATCTTGCTCCTTATTTTCAGTTGACAAAATTTGTTTTTTATGGTACTTTTTAATTATAGCAACCACACCAATATTAGGACAGTGTCACTTGAGAATACTCAAGTACTGATCTGAGTAAACAGATTTTTCTGTCTACTTTCGAAGAAAATTTAGCCTAGCATCAGTGAAATAAACTACTATACATATATTTTTTAATTGAATATTTAATACATAAGAGGTAGTTGGGTTAGCTCTTCAATACAATGCGTTCTGGGCGGCCTGCTTTCAATTTTCTCATGTAGTTTTCGTAATTTTGTTAATAAAGTATAATATTTTCATCGTATTTTGATATTCTTCATTAGGATTAACATAACTTCACTTCTTGGGTGTGGTCGCTATAATTAACAAGTACCTTTATTTTACTTAAAGCAAACAAAACGACGAAAGAACTTTCATTATGAGAAGTACCTGTAGATGACGTGTTTGTTTTTATTAGATCCTCGTTTTATCTTTTCATTTACAGGGATCACAAGCATTCAAACTAGAGTTGTGAAAATTAAATAAATAAAGAAAACATTTCAGTCGTATAACTCAAAGGAAATAGCAAGAGGTGCCGCTTGAAAGGTCCACGGGGCCCTGGCCTTCCCATGGTTATAAAACATGTCAGAAGAAATATACAGAAAGATCTTCTAAAAAAAAGAGATGGAACAGCTACACACTAAAAACAAGTTCCTATTTTTTACTCCTAGGAGACAGACATGATTTTACATGTTTTCATTAAAATATAAGTTTGAATTCCTTTTTAGGCATTGACTAGAACAACGTTTTTAGGAATAAACTTTCCACGCGAAAAGACCCCCCCCCCCGCTCAAACCTTCTGTTTTGGCTGCTTCTTGAGTACAGGCACGCGATTTTCAACGCATATTTTAGCATCACATACAAGTCTAAGCCTTTCATTCAACCTTTCAGACACTCTAGTTGGCAACTCTGTTAAGCTATTGAACTATTCTGGAAATGTGGTCTATATCCCTCCCAAAGACAACTCCAGGCCACTACAGTTGTTTTTCATAATGCATATATCAATTAAGGTCTGCAAAGTGGTCTTTTGAACCTCATCACTATTCTTGAAATTGTCATTAGTAAATTCTCTGAATACTGTACATCTCACCTTTTTTTTTACGTCTAAATGTAAACCACCAAAGACGAACCTTACCCAGTATAGACCCAGCAAAACAATAATTCGAAAAAATATACGCAAAACCGGCATGTCACTGCCCAACCCCCACCCCAAACCAACAAGGTAACTCCAATGTGAAATTTGTTTCGAAAGAGGTTGACGCTAGTATAGAAAGTAGGGAAAACAATTCCACAACTTTTAATCATTGTTTCCACTGCTTATTAAAAAAAAAAAAAAAAAAAAAAAAAAAAAAAAAAAAAAAGGACTCCATACCTCAATCGATCACCATATCTAAGAGCATGGTTAAGCCGCTCCACTAAACCACAGGAAACTGAAAGGCGACGCCCAATTTCCCAGAAATCACAGAAAAATTATTTTGGTTCTCTTGTTTTATTCCGGAAAAATTAATACTTAGTAATGATGAAGCCGATATCATTACAAACTGTGAATTCTGTTTTTTCAATTAGCGGAATTTTGTTTTAAACTTCAGGAAAGGGTAGTCCTTAAAAAGGTTCTAGCATAACTACCAGGAAAACGTCAGCATCAGCTCAAAAGGTGTACCATTTCATGAATTTCGCAGCCTTGTGAATTCCCCTTGATGTTATCTACCCCGGTATCAAAAACACTTGAAGAAGCTAAAACAACTCAAAGGTCAAGTAGTTCAAGTACTACTTGTACTTGACAAGCACAAGGGACAAGTTGCCAAGTGTACTTGCAAGTGATCCTCTCAAAGACGGTAAACCGAAGTTGAGACTCGCAAAATTAATGTTTATATGTATTGAATGTTTATAAAATGTCTTCAGAGAAGACAGAACAGACAGTCTTTAGAATTAACATCTATATACTTTCCTTGACTGTAGCCTACCATCAATATAGTAAACTGGGAATCATTTTTCACGTTTACTTCCCTCTTTTTTTTGGATAGCTTTTTCAGCGATATCTTTATATTTACAAAAATACACACTAACACATTATATATATATATATATATATATATATATATATATATATATATATATATATATATATATATATATATATATATATATATCATATATATATGCTTGGCTATGTTTTTCCACGCAGTCAACAGCTGTGAGTTGTGTCTAGGGCACATACAATGTTCCTAGATGTCATTTTAAATATACACAACAAGCTTGTGTTCAACCGACATGTGTTCCAGGTTTAAGCCAAGAGAAAGAAAAATGTTTAGAAATCGCTTCAAAAATGAAGAGAATATATATTTAAATACATTTTGACATTGCAGATATTTCGAAAATGTTCTATTTGAACATTTATATAGATTTCATTTTCTTCTATTTAGGGCTAATCCAATCATGGAGATCAACAAATCTTAGGGGGTTAACAGCACGTCTCTAGTCCCAAGATAGTTGCGGCCAAGACGTTTAAGTTGCGACCAAGTCAATGCTTGAGTTCGTCCCCAAAAACGAAAAGATGATGGAAGTCCGTTTTGCAAGCTTGCAGTCAAAGCTGACAATGATTGAAGCATCTGCTCTGACAAATGAAGCCAATAATTCCAAGAAAGATTGTTTCTATTACAACCTTAACGATCTAGTCAACTATGTAGCTGAGCACGAGATTTTAAATATATGTAGTGATTTGAATGCTAAAGTTGGTAATAGCTATAGATATGCACCTGAAGTGATAAAATGGTTTTGGCACCATTAATGATAATGGTGTGTGATTGATATATGTGTGTTGACCGTGGCCTAATTGTTGATGGCTCGTGGTTTCCCCACCGAGAAGTCCACAAGTATACTTGTACTTCCCCTGATGGAGTGACAAGAAGCAAAATTGACAGCCTCTTGATCAGGAAGCGACACAGATGTTTCAAAGATGTACATTCCAATCGTGGTGCTGAATTGTTCTTTGATCACCAGCTAGTAATCGCCCGTTTCAAGCTGAAGCTAAAGACTATTGTGAAGTGCAAAAGAACTCTTCGAACATTTGATTTGCAGAAGATAAAAGACAAAGACATTCGACAAAATTATCGTCTATTCCTCACCAATAATTTTCCTAGGCTTGTTTGTGAGGAGAGGACAGAGTCTGTTTGTGAAACATAGACCCAGATCGTGGAAAATGTGCAAATTGTAGCTAAAGAGACTCTTGGTTTCCCTAAAAAGAAGAGGGAACAATGGATAAGTGATTCTTCTTGGAAACTCATGTCAGTGAGGAAAGAGATGAAAATTCAACTAGATTCCTGCGACCCCAGTACCACCTCTGAATATAAGGACTATCTAAGGAAAAAACACAAAAAGCCCAAAGGAGAGCAGATGGACGTTGCTTCCTCGAGACCAAAGCTACTGAAGCCGAAGCTGCTGCTAGTAAAGATGATAATAGGGCAGTTTATCGCATAACGAAAGAGATCACAGAATATTTCAAAAAGCCTGCTACTGCGATTGAGAGTAAATCAGGACGACTGCTAAAGCGCAAAGAAGAAATTGATAATAGATGGAAAGAGTATTTCCACGGAATATTAAATTTTGCCCTTCCTGCAGACCCCCCAGATGGTCGACCCCTTTTCCAATTAGACATATGTACAGAGGCGATTAGTATATATGATATAGATACAGTACTACGTAAACTAAAGAAAGGAAAAGCTGCTGGCATCGATCGTACGCACCCTGAACTATTGAAATACGGTGTTGGAGTGCTAGCTGAGCCACTACACGAAGTTTTAATGCAGATATGGGACACTGAGGATATTCACACAGATTGGAAGAAAGAGTTGCTGATTGCAACAATTGGCGAGGTATCACCCTACAGTCTGCAGGAAGCGAAGTCCTCTGCCAAGTACTTTTGAACCACATCCAGACAAAAGTTGAAGCCATATTCAGAGATGAACAGCATGGCTTCCGACCAAGTAGGTCATGTGCTGACATCATCTTTATTCTTAGAATATTTATTGAAGATTCAAATGAATGGCAGACTGAAATCATAATGGCTTTCATCGAATTCCAGAAGACTTTCGACTCAGTCCATAGAGACTTACTAAGGAATGTACTGTGCTACTATGGCTTCGCTGATAAAATGGTCAGAATTCAAATGGCGTTATATGATCAACAAATGTGTGCTATTCAAACTAATGATAAGGACTTGACTGAGTGGTCCAAAGTCAACTCAATTGTTCGACAGGGGTACATTCGGTCCTCAGTGCTGTTTATATTACTCATTGGTTTCATCCTGCGGACGTGCAACTTCATAATTGGCTGGCACGTATGCAGGGGGGAGGGGCCTTCGGGCCCGCCCCCCCCCCCGAAATTTTTTGAAATGTTTAATTTCCCCATGGTTTTTTGGGGATTTCTGGCAAAAATAGGACATTTATTAAGAACCTAGATACATATGTGAAGCATTTTTGGGGGGATTTTACAGCATGTAATTATCCGTTCAAGTCACTGCCAAATTATTAATCCATTTTCTGTCTATCTTTTTACCCTCTTTGAAGTAATTAGCAATTGTACTGTTATTTTTTTTGTAAAGAATGTTTGCTGTCCACAGCAAAATAGAATTATCCTTGATATTAGGACGTTTATCCCCCCTTTTCAGGATAAAATCTTTTCAGGATCAATTTTGGAAACTATAATTTTTCATTAAAATCTACATTTTTGCAATAGAACATAACCTGAGCCTAAAAACGAACTTTTGAGGCTTCAGTCTTCTTTCCCCCCCCCCCCCCCCCCCATCCGCTACAATACTGCAGATTAAAGTTAATCTGTATTTTCCGATATACGTGCTTTTTGCATTACTAAATAAAAAAGTGCTACTTTATATCTGCTATTTCGAAGGTTCCCCCCCCCCCCCCCCCGAAAAAATTCCTGCGTACGTGCCTGATAAGTGGCATCCAGTTGAACAAAAATCGCACTTTATTTGATGCAGATTTCACAGACGATATAACGCTTCTTTCTCACTGAAGAGAGGAGCTTCAATACAACATAAATGAGCTCTTGAAATTAGGTGAAAGAGTAGGTTTAACAATAAGCACGCAAAAGACAAATATCATGCGCAACATGAATAGACTACCTGCTAAACCACTGACAGTTAAAGCAAGGAAAATTGAAGAGACAGATATGTTTAGATATCTTGGGGAGTCTAGTGAGCACTGATGGAACCCTGAGCATGAAATTGCCACATGTATAACGTACGCAGGAAGCGCCATTGATATGTTAAGAAACGTTTGGAGAAGTGCCACTTTCTGTTTGAAGCTAATACTGAGCCTCTTCAATAGCAATGTCCTATCAGTACTAACGTATGGTTCCAAAAGCTGGGCGCTGACAAAACAGCTAGAGGAAAGGATTCAAAGTTTTGAAAATAATTGTCTTCGACGGTTTCTCAGAATCTACTGGAGGGACAAAATTAGAGAGAAGACTAAACAGCCACTCGTTATTGATAAACTCATAAGCAGTCAATGCCGATACTGGGGACTCATGGTTAGAATGGGCAGCAATCGTCGGCCTCACGATGTTCACAATGCTTCAGTCATGCCTGTTCAGAAGCGTAAAATTAATTAAGCAGTCTGGTTGCGTTTTCCAGATCTTGATTGATCTAATTTATGGCATCCATTTAGTGACACCTAAAATCATACTTTAATGCTTTCCCTACTTCCTTTTCCCTTCTTGCTCTTTTACGATCTATCACTCAGAGACCTCTTGCAAAAAATCATTGTCTCTTCTAACAAGCTAATATTGCTCGAAATTCATCTAGTTTTTCTCCTTAAGAGAATAATTCATCTCAAATTGTCCTCCTGAAGTCTAGCAACACTTTAACTACTCTGTTGGCAGTTATCCTCCCTAATAGCCTGTTTTATTACGAAATCCTCGTTTCAGTGAATTCTTCACTCGCTTTGTTTTTATTAAGGAATGGTCTTAACTTTACTTGACAAATAACAAGTAGGCAAATTTTTCTTGTTTTATTAAAGAATAATTCCTTCCATGTAATAATTAAGTTGAGGAATGACAAAAAAAAACTTTGAAGAAAGAAAAAATAAGTTAGAATGAGACTTAATGCAAGCACTATTTTAACTCATGGGCTGCATTGGGACTAAACGTCAGGTTGTTTATAATTACCCAGATTATCCCACCTACCAAATTGTAGTAGTCTAATGCCATTACTATTTTCTGTCCTAGCACAAAATCAGTGCAATCTAGGATACCATATTTCCCCATTTTGTACTAGCCTGGGTATTTAGGTCCTGTAATATTATTAATATCGTGTTGTTGCCAGGAAAAGCTGCCGTGTTTTAAGCGAAATACTAAATTTTACTTGTGAATGGTAGGTGTCAAGACTTCGATTTCTGGGCAGACACATGTCTAGACATGACATTCTGGCTAGACAAGCATAAGACCACCGCTTAATGAAAAATTGTTGTTTCAAATTAAAGTAAGATGCTTATGTATTAAAATAAAAATTTATAAGCCAAATTGCATCCATCTAAAGTTTTAGATAGATATCCAAGCATAAAAAAACCTTTATAGTTTACAATACCATCATCATCGAAATCAGCTTGTTTAAGCATCTCGGCTATATCTTCATCAGAGAATGTTTCGCCCAAATTTACCGAAACGTATCGAAGTTCTTCTACATTAATATGTCCGTTGCTGTCTTTGTCAAAAACGTCGAAGGCCTCTTTTATTTCTTTTTCAGCATCAATTTCGTTGGCACTCTTAGCCATCGCAATCACAAATTCAGAAAACTCGATCGTACCGTTTCCTAAAAATAGTTTCTTTTATAGCTTTCTGTTCTATGTAACAAATATTTTGTCCTATTGGGATTTTACAAAACCCTCGTTACGTGGCGTTTTGGTGTCAACTCAACATGATTGATCAATTTGATTAATCAGTAATCCAGGAGGATGTCTACCTTGGTCTGTAAGAATGTCAAAGGCTTGTAGTTTTTAAAATACGTCAAAAGTCTTTATTTTCTCGCTTTCACGAATGGTTGAAAACTGCTTTTGACATCCAAAACGCTTGTTACGATTATTAAGACTAAAAAAAAAAGTTGCTAAAAAATAGGTCATTCTCGTGGGAGAAACCCAAAGTTTTTTCTTAGAAATTATGATCTTAAAAAAAAAAATCCAGACATAACCGTCCATTTGACATTGGATATCAAGATACAATGTTTCTGGCTCAAGAAAGCTTCCACTTGCATTTAGACGAACTTAGCTTTTGAGTCACTAAGAATTAACCGTCTTTTTTAAGAAAAGATTGTTGAACAAATTAGATAAAACACCATTTTCTATAATAACAGATGAGACGACGGATATGGGCGTACCCAAGGAGTTGCCCATTTGCAAAACTAGGCTGGGTTCTGTTCCGGCACCACAAATTCAATGATGGGGCGTGACAAAATTGTGGCAAAGTTGATCAGCGACATTTATCCTTGGGTTGTACTTGCTACATGTAGTTGCTTGCCACTTCATCCATCTGTTTACATGATATACTTGTAAAAGTCGTTGGTCGTCCCTCTACACCTGCTTGCGAAAAATACTTGAGCGGTGCAACGCACTATCTCTGTACTTGACAAGTCATAGCTCATGCTTACAAGCCTGTCCTCAGAGCACTCAAAATTGTCTTATTTTATTATTTATGCTCTTTTACCTGCCTTTTGATCATGTTTACCTATGTTGTCGTGCTCATGTAAGCTTACTACTCTGAATCACCGTTCTAAAAAAATAAAAAAAAAGTGAAAAATGTATAATAGATTGCCATTACTATCTGGAAAGATGCTATCTAGTTTTCTACTATATTGTTTTAATTTTTATTGGATCATGTGAATCCCTTTAAAATATACAAATGAGTCTCTTCTGTCTACAAACAAATCCAAAAAGTAACTGTCAGACTGCGTTGTCATTACAGCCAGACAGGATGTATTACTATTCTTAAAATACTTTTAAAAAGAGAATAATATAACATAAATAACTATCGTTTTAGTTTTGAATTCCTCACAGCTTCAAAAACAACCTATGTATATATCGCTTTAGTTTGGTTTTGGCATTTACCATGAATTGTAAGCACCCATGATATATCAAATCAAATTTTAATGAGTTTAAGAAAAGCAGGGAGACAGCCATGACAGCAGAGATTGCGAGGCTAATTCACAAACCATCGATAAAAACATAAGTGATTAGCCCATCCTGCAATTTTTTTTTTGAAAAACTCCTTTCCCAAGCAATTTCCATGTTACTTCCTAACCACTGTGTTTGACTGGTAGAAATTTTGCTCCTTGTCCTCAACGTCTAAAAGACCCAAGAATACAACAGGGCTTTCAAATTGTTTGCTATAGATCTTAACAAAGATTCATGAATTACAAGTCTTTCAAAGACATCTTTCAGAAGAAATTAGAAAACCCATCTTGAAAACAGAATCACCACTAAACAAAATCACAATACTACTACTACTAACAACATACTGCAGTACAAAGCCACCTGAGGCCAACACAGTAAAGAATTTGCGGAAAAGGATAAGATTGAGAAAAAAAATAAAAACTTCTCACCATCAGCATCTACTTCTTTTATTATGGCTAAGATTTCAGCATCTGTAGGGTTTTGTCCAAGACACTTCATGACTGCTGTTAATTCTGAGGTGGTAATGTGACCATCTCCATCCTGATCAAAAAGGGCAAATGATGCTCTCAAATCTTCCATTTGCACATCAGTAAATTGAGAAGCCTGAAACAAAAACGTATATGAGCAGGATATATGCTATCCTCCACTCTGCAACTTATTCTGAAAAAATTATAAAAAGCCAAAGCAACTTAACGCTAGAACAGCTATGTTGGTGCTTTAAAAGCTTTAATGCAGCCTAGGTAGAATGTAAGTCTAAATAAATCATAATTTGAAGGTTTAAGGATACATTAACAGCAGCAATTTCAAGTTTTATTAATAAGAAAAAAAAACTCAAGTGAATTGATTGTTAGAATCTCTCACATAAAACAGAACAGTATTTATATTTCTCTTTAGTCCTGATTCCCCAAAGCAAATTTCTTACCAATTAAACTCTATGCTATATAAAAAAAAAAAAAAAGAAAAAAAAAAAAAAAAAAAAAAAAAAAAAAAAAAAAAAAAAAAAAAAAAAAAGTTGTAATCTTGTAGCGGTGTAATGTGGTAATAATGTCTTAACAAATAAGTGCATTGATCTACTCAATCACAGATAATAGTAAACAATATACAAATGAGAACGAGAACATTGATGACGAACACAGTAAAAACTAAAAGGTACATTTAATATGAAAATAGTGGAGGGCTCAAAGAAGATTATTGGATTATCTGGACATTTCATGTCAAAGTGAAGTAACTTTATTTTATTCCAAGAATAAAACCCAACATAGCTTAATCAGTCTTACATGTAAGTTGACCATGCACATAAATTGGTCTTACAATGACCATCGAACATTGAATTACGATAATCATAGAAAATTGGTCTAATAAATGTCAACTTAGCATACACACATTTAATCGAATCTACAATATTCAGTTCTAGTCACTTGCACTCAGGTCCTTGTCTTGAAAATCCCCTTTCTGGACCTTTCCCACTATATTATTGAAGCTCTACAATCATAAGCTACACTTTAGTTTTTATTTGTCAAGATCATTTCCTTGGTTATATTTCATAAGCATCTGCCTTTTTGGTCCTAGCCTGCAACTGGTATTTATTAAGTCCTGAAATTTCAAAAATTGGCTCGGAAGTTTTTCTTGACAGTCTTGAAACATTTTGTAAATAATATGAGGACCAAAGTTGTTTAAGGTTGGTTGGGAACTAAAAATAGACACCATTTGAAGTGCACAACAGTGAAAGTGAACCTTCACTGTGCCAGCCAGAGGGGAAATTTAAGAGGCTAAAATTTCAATAGCAAGAATTACAAAAATATATGGCACATACACCAAATTTCTGAAATTTGGAGTTAGTCATGATATGACAACTCGCTATGAACAATGTGAGATAGAAATACTTTTTTTTCTATAGTCTGACCCATGCCGTTTTTATTGTCTTTAGTGAAACTATTTCTGAAGCATAAAATTACACTTAGTATACACCTTTACATTATCTAACCTAGCTGTCCATGAGGATACCCTTCCCTTGATTGGTTCTTGCTTAAATACAAAGAAAAATGTAACCTATAGGCTAAATAAAATTTTAGTTGGAAATTTTCATATTTAGGAAATGGTTAAATGATAAGTTATTATAAACTGGCTTCTTGAAAAAAAAAAACTGAGGGGAGGGGTTTGATATCGACTCTCTAGTTAAACTAAAAAGTATTCATAAGACAACAAACAAAATAACAAACTTTCTAAGAATCAATTGATTTTCAAAATTATATCCATTTCCTGAGTCTATATAGCTAGCCTAAACAAAGCTAGGTGCCTCCTAGCCTAAAATAAATATTGTTAATGAATAAACCTGAAATAAGCCAAATCAGATCGGTTAATTGCAGACAGAGTGTGTAAATTGGGAGAACACTTACCATTTCAATAAAAAACTAAAAAGCTGACTTGTGTCTAACCAATTTAGCGCTGCATTCAAGATTAGTCTTTTTACAACTCTAAACTTTGCGTTTTATGTTGTGGGATTTCGGAGTTTTGTTTAAGAATCTAAAGCTGATTGGCTGACGTTGTTTCTATGTGGAGTCAGAATGATGCAGCAATTCTGACGTAACAATGTCTCCGTAAGTTTACAGGGAAAACCAAAAAAGAAAACCGTTTGTGTTTTAATAGGGGTATATATATGCTGTTTAGGTACATATTAATTATACAGAACACACCCAAGAAGTGAAGCAAGGGCAATCATATTAAAATATACCCAAATATGATGAAAATATAAATACTTTAGTAACAGAATTATGGGAACTACAACAAAGAATTATGGAAAACAGGCCGTTAGTTTCCATAGTTTTGTTACTAAACTATTACAATTTCATCATATTTTGGTATATTTCATTAAGATTAATCTAACTTCAATTTTTAAGTGTGTACTGGCTAACAAGAAAGTACCTAAGCTAATTATAGCCGAGTACAAGAGAAAAAATAGGTTTATTCAGATCAAACAAAGCAAACCTCTTGAGCATGTTTTGGGTAACTAGCAAGTACCACATTTTTCACAAAATCCAACCAGCAGAAAAATCTATTTGAATTTATCAGTCATCTTAAGAAGAAGCTAACAATGATCATGGGTGTGAATATGAGATTGAGTCAAAGAACTGTGTTATCTACCTAATGGGAAAAAATATTGGGTTTGAACATATCCATTTTTAAGTCTACCACTTGATTCACCATTCAATACACTTTTCTAAACATAATAACCACTATAACAGTCTTGGACCCATCAGCAGCGTATTCCTCAGAACGCAGTGCCAGTGGTCAGATACTTGGAAGGATGACCAGTGGCTGGAGGTTGACAGAAATTAGCAGTAATAGGCTCCTATTTGTGCCCGCTAGTCCCGCGAAAATGTTATCATTATTATTCCCTATAAACTTGAAACTAATATTTTTAAACTCCTTGGGCTGTCAAGACCCCAGTGCAGAAGAAAAAATTGGAAAGTAAATTTGGCTCCCCCACAAGAAGGCTAAATTCCATTTTTTGTTAGGGGACAAGCCTCCTGAATCTGAGTAAATTTTTTTCTGATAAGCTTGAGATATCCAAGGTTCATGGTCTGGACTAAAGGACCTCAAATTTTTCATTTGAGGGGAGAGGGTGGTAGGGTGTCCAGAAGCAGGCCATACATCACATTGTCCCTGATAAATTTACAATTGTAAGCCTCCTTACCAAAAAGAAACTAACATAATTTTAAAGGCATTATCCCCCCCAAAAAGAAATCCCAAAAAGGACCATCATATGTTTGTTTTTCCTTTTTTCAAAGTATTTAGCCTAAAAAGGACAATATGTGGTCTAAATGGACCCATATTTTTCTTAAGTTTGTATTTCTACCCAACTTCATTCTTTATAGTTCCCAAATTCTGGCTTTCAGAAAATAATATTGCTCTAATGTTAAACTTTCTTCCATCGAGGAGAAATAAAGAATCATTGAATAAAAAGAAAGACCAAGAAAGTTGGGGAACATTTAAATATCACCTTTTGAAATATTTTTTCCATCTACTTAGTGAAGAACTGCTACAATTCAGATATAATAAAGATCACATCTCAGGTGTAAAGGTGAATCGGTTACTGCCATACTTTTTGTTTTATCAGCGTTGATTCTTAGTCCCATAAGTCGGCCTCTGTCACGTACATCTTCTAGAAATTTTTGTAGTCTTTTTTTACAGGACCCAATAAGCGTGATATCGTCGGCAAAGTCTAGATCATTAATTTGGTGTTCTACGTTTAATTGTATGCTTCTGGTGCCAGTGTTACGGAGCAGATGGTCAATGGCTAAAGCAAACAGGAAAGGTGACAAGACACAGCCTTGTTTAACACAGGAAAGGACACGAAAGTATCTTGTCCTTCCTTCTGTTGTTTTAACACAGCATTCAGATTCTTCGTATAGAACCATTATGACGGCTATTTACTTCTCAGGGATCCCATAAAAGGTTAGTAGTTTCCATAGAGTCTCCCGATGCAGCGAGTCAAAGGCCTTCTCAAAGTCTATAAATGCCATGTACAATTTATTTTGCCATTCTCGGCTATCATCAATTAAGACCCTTAGTGTGAAGATCAAATCGGTACATGAACATCCTAGTCTAAAACCATGTTGCTCTTCTCTCAAGTACTTGTCAAGTGGACTCTGTATTCTGTGAAGGATTATTAGTGAAAGAAGTTTGCCAGGTATGGATGAGAGACTAATACCTCTCCAATTCTCAGGTATTGTCTTATCGCCTTTTTTGAAGAGTTTTATGAGTGTGCTGTGCCTCCAATCTGCTGGTACTTTTTGTGTCATCCAAATTTTTTGGAACAAGGACAGCCATATACATATACATGAACCGATTGATGCCTTTATCAACTCTGCCATGATACAATTGCTGGCAATTGGAAACGGAAAGCTCCCAGTAGACTCAATTTCAGGACGTATACAACTACCTGCTGATTTCTGTAATTTAGTGACGTCCAAAAATGAATAGATTGAAAAAGTATTTCCAAATATTCTAAAAAATTATAAAAATAATAAATGGCTAAGTGAAAGAGCGATTCTCGCACCCAAAAATATAGATGTCCACGAAATCAACAATATTGTTTTGACCAAGATTCGAGACCAGGCAGTCCTTTACAAGTCAGTCGACACAGTTTTGGAACCAAATGAAGCGGTTAATTATCCATCTGAATTTTTAAATTCCATAGATCTTTCAGGGTTTCCACCACACGTGCTACAACTAAAAATAGGCGTACCAATAATACTTTTAAGAAATATCAACCCACCAAAGCTTTGCAATGGCACTCGACTTGCCGTAAAAAAAAACAATGGAAAACCTAATAGAGGCCACAATCTTGACAGGGCCATTTGAGGGTGAGGCTGTTCTTATTTCTCGCATTCCCATGATTCCAACAGATCTGCCTTTTCAATTTAAAAGATTGCAATTCCCAATTCGATTAGCATTTGCAATCACCATTAACAATTGACTGCTGATTATGGTCTTGGGCAACCATAAACTGAGTGAATTCACATCAAAGGAGACACTGTTTGGTTAAAATCTGCTGAACTTAGCTGTGTAGTGGGGATTGAAACTTGCAGCAAAGCCTACACAGACTATCAGTGTATGTCTTATCTGTTGCACATCGCTCCTTCCTAGGTTTATTCTTAATAAAGAAGCACTGTATAGACAAAGATCTATCATCATAAAATAGAAACGATCTAGAACTTCAGAAATAGACTACAATACTAACCTAATAGAAACTCAAATTATCTTATTAATTTGCAAAGGTTTTTTAACATATAAACTCCTTGCAAAAAATTACAGTAATGTTAATGCACTATACAATCTGGTACACATCTAGGATTTTTGTTCGAAGGGGGTGGGAAGGGGGCTAAAAAGATTATTGTTCGGGAACGGGAGTTTCAGTTTTTTGAGAGGGAGGGAGTTGAGGTTTACCAAAAGAATTTTTGTTGGGTCTGGTTACCAAAAGGATTTTTGTTTAGAGTCTTTAGACAGAAGTTTACCACAGAAAAGCGGTTCGAGAGGGTGTGGGTTACCAAACGAGCTTTTGTTCAGGTTGGAGAGCTTACTTCCATTTTTAAGTCTAGTTTTCGAGTCATAGGAAGAGTTGCAGTTTTTTTGTATGCGTTTTTATGACCAATTTACGAGTTAGAAAAATACTTGGGAGGGGTGGGATTCAACCCTGGTTCCGCCTCCTGCTGCTTCTGGACTCAGCCCTGTATACAAATATGATACAATCTAGACATACGAAAAGTTATGACAATGCGATAGGAGGGAGGAAGGGGGGCACATACCCCTTGACTGGGGATTGGATATAAGCTTTTTATTTTGATTATTAAGCTTTTTATTTTATTATTATATATATATATATATATATATATATATATATATATATATATATATATATATATATATATATATATATATATATATATATATATATATATATATATATATATATATAATACAATCCTTGGTAGTAGTGGGCACCAAAAATAAAAACGGAAAAGAAATGGGGTTAAAAAGTCAGCTGAAACTAAACTAAAACATGCGGCACCAAACAGCTTAAGAAGTTGTAGCTCCGCTTTTGAAGGAAAAACATGTAGCTTTCCTTCTAAAACATGTGTCACCAAACAGCTTAAGAAGCTGTAGCTTTCGATTGGAAGAAAACACATATAACTTTCCTTCTGAAACCTGTGGCATACAACAGCTTAAGAAGTTGTAGCTTTCATTTTGAAGGAAAAACATATAGCTTTCCTTCTAAAACATGTGGCAAAAACAACCTGGAAAGTTGTATCTTTCCTTAAGAAGGAAAAAGATGTAACTTTCTTTCTAAAACATGCGGCACCAAACAGCTTAAGAGGCTGTAGCTTTCTTTTTGAAGAGAAAATATGTAGCTTTCTTTCTAAAACATGTGGAACTAAGCAGATTAAGAAGTTGTAGTTCTCCTTACGTAGGAAAAACATGTAGCGTTCCTTCTAAAACATGTGACACCAAACAGCTTAAGAAGTAGTAACTTTTCTTTTGGAGAAAAATATAGCTTTCTTTCTAAAACATGTGCCACCAAACAGCATAAGAAGTTGCAGCTTTCCATTTGAAGGGAAAACACGTAGCTTTCCTACTAAAACATGTGGCACTAAACAGCTTAAGAAGTAGTAACTTTCCTTTTGCAGGAAAAAGTTTAGCCTTCTTTCTAAAACATTTGGCACCAAACATACTAAGAAGTTGTAACATTCCTTTTAAAGAAAAAATGTAGCTTTGCTTCTAAAACACTTGGCACCAAACAGCTTAAGAAGCTGTAGCTTCCCTTTTGAAGGAGAAACATGTAGCTTTCCTTCTAAAACAAGTGACACCAAACAGCTTAAGAAGTTGTAGCTTTCCTTTTGAAGGAAAACATATAACTTTCCTTCTGAAACATGTGGCACCAAACAGCATAAGAAGTTATAGCCTTCTTTTTGAAGGAAAACATATAACTTTCCTTCTAGAATATGTGGCACCAAACAGATTAAGAAGTTGTTGCTTTCCTTTTAAAAGAAAAACATGTAGCTTTCCTTCTAAAACATTTGGCACCAAGCAGCTAATGAAGTTATAGCTTTCCATTTGAAGGAAAAACATATAGCTTTTCTTCTAAAACATGTGGTGCAAACAACCTAGAAGGTTGTAGCTTTCCTTTTGAAGGAAAAAATGTAGCTTTCTTTCTAAAACATGCGGCACCAAACAGCTTAAGAATCTGCACCTGTCTTTTTTAAGGGAAAATATGTAGCTTTCTTTCTAAAACATGTGGAACGAAGCACATTAACAAGCTGTAGTTTTCTTTATGAAGATAAACATGTAGCTTTCCTTCTTTAACATGCGACACCAAAAAACTTAAAAAGTCGTATCTTTCCTTTTGAATGAGAAATATATGGCTTTTCTATTAAAACATACGGCATCAAATAGTTTAAGAAGTAGTAACTTTCCTTTTGGAGGAAAAAATTTAGCTTTCTTTCTAAGACATGTGACATTAAACAACATAAGAAGTTATACTTCTAAGTTATACAACATAAACTTAACCTGGGTTGTGGGGACAAAATAGTTTTTGATCACCTTGGTAATTGAAAATTCGACAAGTGCATATGCATCTGACAGAATATCCTCAGAAGAGCCAAAAACCCGTAAAACTGGCAGTTTCACAATATACCCAATTAGATATTTCTAACAGATGAGTATATTCAGAAACGTTCGAAACGTATTGACCGAATTACAGAATGCCCAGAATTCAGCGTCAACCCTAAGGAGCTTGCAAGCATAAGCAACACTTGAAAATAGTACTTAAGTTTCTGAGCTACTGCTGATAAGTTCACTTGACAGCCTGCATACACATAACGTATTTCAATTAAGTTTAAGAGCCTCCTAAGCATTCCCTAAAATGTCTACTTAACACCATTAGGATAAGATAAGATATTTATTTCAAAAAAATCACTATCACAAGCCCTCAAAGAGCCGAATTCGGACTTCGGAGTCGACTAATAAAACAAACAAAGCAAAAAACACAAAGCTAATAATAATAAATAATCAAATTATGAGTCAAAAAAATAAATAAGAAAATATATAAGTCAGAAAAAAAAGGAAAGGGGACAAAAAAGTATAATAACACAGAAATGAACAAGAAATAAACATATATATCTACAAATTAAAAGGGACACTAAAAAAAAGTCCAAAAACTCACAAAAGAAAGAACGAAGCATAAAACACACGAAAAACACGTATGAATTAAAAGGGAAACTAAACCAAAACAGCGGGAGGCAAGCAAATTAGTGTAACGACCTAAAGCACCTCACAAAAAAAAGAAGGGGGGAGGAGAAACTAGTTGGCTATTTTATTTATTTTTTCTGTGATGAAGGGGACAAAGGTTTTTTCATATCTGGAAGTAACGCAGCGAATGGGAGACAAAACTGGGATAGGCTCAGAAACAGCTCGAGGCTGTCGAAATCTGGATGGTGAGTGACGTTTGGGGAAAATACTTGCCGTCCGAGGGTTCGTTATTGCATTTTTTGAAAAACGGAGGCACAACGACGACCTTCTTCGCTCAAGGGTTTCCAAACTAGCTTTTTTTAGGAGCAGAGAGTAAGGCACCTTGCCTTCTTTGAAAATTATTCGCAAGGCTCTTTTTTGGATTGACTCAATTTTATCTGATTCTTCACGGGAGATGCCAGGGTGCCAAACTGGACAAGCATATTCATGATGCGGACGGACAAAAGACGTGTACAACCTTAAGGAGTGAGAAGGGGGGACGCTATATTTATTTAGGAGCTTAAGGAGGGCGATAGACGCATTAGCTTTATGGATGATATCTTTAACGTGGATATCCCACTTTAAATTTGAAGAAATTGTGACTCCAAGTAATTTAACCGAGGATGCATAAATTTCAGGAGGGATAGGATTAAGAAAACAAGGCGAGGATTTGAGGAAACAAATCGGCATTATCATGGACTTAGAGGGGTTTACGGTCATATCTAGGTCCAAAGCCTCACTTCCAATTTCATTGAGAATACTCAAAGGGTCACTTAGTAAATTTCTGAAGCAACTTTCAACAATCGTTAGGTCATCAACAAATTTCCAACGGTCCGGAACTTCCTTCGCAAGGCTGTTAACCATGACTGAAAAAAGGAGGGGGCCTAGGAGAGTTCCTTGGGGTATGCTATTGTAGATAGAGAGGGGATATGAGTAATGGTTCTGGTATTTAACCACCTGTGATCTATTTGTTAAAAATGAGACAACCAGTAAGGGATCGATATTGAACTCGCTTTCTAGTTTCTCAATTAAAATATTGTGGTTAACAAGGTCAAAGGCTTTCTGAAGGTCAATAGAAATTAAGTTTAGCCAGGAATTAGGTTTTTCGAGGATTTTCCCGATGTGGTCAATAAGAGAAACGAGGTAGTGGGAAGTAGAAGTTGATTTTAGGTTTCCAAATTGTTTGAGGTCGGTAAGAGGTAGGATTTTTTCCTTTAGCAAATCTGCAAGGAATCCTTCATACAATTTTGAAAAAATAGGAGTAAGCGTAATAGGTCGAACGCCATCAAAGCCAGGCTTTCCGTTTTTCTTTTTCAAAGGGGTAATAAAACCCTGTTTCCAAATTGTTGGAATTTGCCCAGACTTAGTAATTTCGTTAAACAGGACAGACAAGGGCTTAGACAGGAAATCACCGAAGGCTCTAATAAGAGGAAATGGGATATCCAAAGGACAAACACTTGTATTTCTTAGTTTATCAATTCTTCTTTCAATCTCAGACGGGGAAACAGTCGGGAAAAGAGGGGATGGGGCTCCTGTTGATAATTGGATTGGCAATGCTGGAAGGCTCTGGACAATGGAAGCGAGAAATTTATTTAGACTATTTGCAGTAACATCAGGGGGCTCTGGTAAGTTGAAATTAAGCTGGTCAAGACTCCTGCCAAATAGCTTTTTAACCTCGGAATACCAGTTTTTTGGCTTATTAGTGAACAATTCTTCGATCTTATTTTTGTTGTACGATCGTGCCAATTTACGAATTTCTCTTTTAATTGATTTTCTTAATATATTGGCTTGATCGAGTTTACCATTCTTAAACAGCTTCAATTTGGTTCTAATTATTGTTTTTACTGTTTGATTAATAAAGGGTTTGTCACTTGAGCACCTTTTAAACCTTTTTTCTGGGAAACAAATTTGATATTTATCAATTAGCTTTTTATGAAACGTGGCTGTTTTCTCATCAAGGTTTTGTAAGCTATAAATGTCGGACCAATCTTCAGTACTCAGCCACATACCAAAAGAAAGAAGACCAGAATTTTGAAGGGGGCGGTAAGTGCTATAAGTCTTTGAGAAAGTATGCTTAAAAGTTGAGGAGGGGGACAAAAGAATGGAAAGATGATAACTCCCACCTAATGGGGGCAAAGTTGAGGGAGGGGTGTAAAAATTATACATATTAGTCAAAATAACATCAAGAGAGGTATTTCCCCGAGTCGTCGGTGTTTTAACAATTTGCTTTACTTTAAGTGAAGCACAAAAGGAATCCATTTTAAGGTCATTGGCATCGCCAACTAAAAAAAGGGCCAGCATTGGGGTACTTAGAAATAACAAAATCAGCACTTGCCTATAATTGCTGGATAAAATTACGTTTTGACTCGATATTTTGATTTGGGGAGTAATAGAAAACAGCTATTACAATAATACTTAATGGACGAGGGAGTACTTTTGGTCTAACACTTAGCCAGAGGATTTCATCATACTCGGATAAGTTAGGGACTAGAATAACCTTTGGGTAAAGGTGACTCTTAGTAAAAAACAGAACTCCGCCACCTTTTTTCCCGAGTGGGTGGTCTGAAGGACGGAGTTTAATAAACTCTGAATAATTTGTCAGGTGTAGGGACCCTGGGTCATGGGATTGAACTTCAGTAACAGCTATAATATCTATCAAATGTGATTCTGAAACGACCTCGAGTTCAGTAAGCTTTTCAAAATTAAGACTTTCAGTATTAGTAACTAAAAGCTTAGGAAAAACAAACCGATTGGGGAATCGCGACAGGGAAACTTGATGGGTTTGAGAATTTCCTGGGGGGTAGGGTTTTAATTTAATTTTATTATGCTTTGGAGAAGAGGGGTAAGAGAAGGATTTGCTTTTGGGATTTGGATGTGGGGGGACGGGCAAGGATATGGACGAAGCACGAGGACTTATTATATGACAATTATTGGACGGAAAAAGTCTCAGACCTGAGTCACGTTTACAGGGTAGGTACGAGGGATAAAACGAATGGGCTGGGGTTTCGTAAGGTGCTGGGAAAGGGGGGCTGGGTGGGAATAGTGATTCATGTCCGTCAAGAAATTGCTGGTTTGCGGCGGAGTAGGGAGGGTATGGGGCAGCATACTGTAAGGGGGAAGGAAATGTGACTTCTGTATACGGAGAGGGAGAGGAGATAACAAGGGGTAAGGAGGGGGAGTATGTAATCGGGAAGGGTTTATTAATTGTTGATCTGAGAATGCAGGGGGATAAGAATGAAAGTCGACAGGAACCTGACCAAGGGGAGGAGGGGGTCGTGAGTGCCTTTGACGCTGCCCTAAAAAAGGTTGGGTTTTAAACCTACCCCCCGCGTCTGATGATACATGAGCAAAATTACACGACTTAAAATGCTTAGTAGATTTAGCAGGATTAAGGTGGCTTCTGGGCAGACCAGTGTTGTGGAGCCTACTACGACCTTTAATTGGCGATTCAATATGAGCTTTTGTACAGCCAAAGCACCTTCCACTTGAAAACTTTTTACAAATATCAACATGGGGGTATTTACACAGATTATTTGTACAACGGCTAAAAACAAAAAATTTACAAATGTGTAAATATTTACAATTATTAGAAATACATCTACTATCTAAGAAGTTAAAACACACATTAGGTTTATTACGCGTAAAATCATTAAGCTCATGTTTTTGAATATTTGATTGCATTGTATAAGAATTTCCACTTGTCAGTTCAACTGCATTGTCACTTTCAAAGATGTGTCGTTAACACTGGATTTCAACAATAAATTATCTTCAGTTGAAGCGAGGTCAGTATGATTAGGTTGCGTAACCTTTTTAATCCCTTGAGAAAATTCTGACGAAGGAAGTTCACTAGCCCTTGCTTGATGAACCGAAGAATTTTGGTAATGAATATTTGCGGAAGTATCAGCTAAATGAGGAATTCTGGGCCGTGTAGGGGAATTTAAAGTATGTAAAGCTTCAACAATTATACGCCCAAGTATCAAAAGTATTTAAGTATTAAAGGTAGCAATAGTAGTGTATAGTATATTTCAATTCATTCCATACACCTCTCAGTATACTCTGAAAGCTTCAACCTTATACTCTTAAGTTTCCCTTGGGATATAGCTGTTACGACCTTTTAATAACCTGAATCGACATACTGCGTTTCCATTTAGTTTAGCCACATTCTCCTCAACATTCACTGAAACTTGCACCGTAATACCCTTAGGTTCACCAGTACTTCAAATGGTAGTGCACCTCTTGGTTTGTTCAACATTCCCCTCAACATGCTCCGAAAGTTTCAACCTAACACTACAAGCTGTTTCAGGGATATAGCTGTTAATCTCCTTTTAATAATTTGAATCGACATAGTACGTTTCGATTTAGCTTGGCATCCTCCTAAGCATTCCCATAAAGGTTCACCGTAATACCCTTGGCTTCAGTAGTACTACTAGTAGTAGTCTTAGTAATATTAGTGGTTATAGTGATAGTTGTGGTAGCAGTATTAGCAGTAGTACAAGTAGTAGTAGTAACAGTAGTGTGCACATAGTGCGTTCGGTTAGTTCAACCTCCCCCTTTTTAATCCCTAAGACTTTCGGCAACCTGCAAGCACAGATTGTGTATTGATTTAGTTCAATATCCCCCTAAATATTCCCTAAAAGTTTCATCTTCATACTCTCAGCTTCAGTAGCAGTTGTCATATCCGTAATAGTAGTGGCAGTAGTAGCGTGATAAAACAACCTTTTGGTTAATCGTTATCCTCCTTAACATTCCCTGAAACTCCCAACTTCATGCTTTAAGTCACTCCCTGAAATCCCAAATTCTCCTGGAAAAATTCTTCTTGAAACTTTCCTCCCCTTGAAATTCCCCACGGAAAATTCCCCTCAGTAAATTTTCGTATATTTCCCAATAGCAAATACCATATGTAAATAACGAGGAAAATGCATTGAACCTTTCAACTAATTGTTATTTGAGCTTTCAACTATTCTGATTCAAATGACTAATTTCGAATTATGAATGCATGTCTTTGGTGGAGAAAGGTGTGGGATGTGAGGGGTGGGGTAGTTTCCCTCCGATCTGTTTGATCTCTTAAAAAAAAAACACTAGAAATTCTAATTTCCTTTTGAATGAACCCTTTTCCGATCTCCTAGGATGATTTGATCCCCTCTAGAAAAAAATATAATAATAATAAAAAATAAATCCGCATCTGTTGTCTTTCATTTTTAAGAATAGACAAATTTTTTCAGGCTCATAGCTTCTGATGAGCCGCATAAAACGATATTTCATTGACCTCAATCCACCATTGATACAGGCTAATTATAATGGTAGCCTTGATTACCACATTACAGATGCTCAAAAACGTGTGGATATTAACAAGGTGAATAGCCTGCATAATAAGACTGTCTCTTCTGATAATAAACTAAAATGTGCTAATATAATCTTGGCTGGTTCTTGCCAATTAGGAGACAATTGTGTATTTGAACACGTTTTTTCTTCAACCAAGCTCCAGCCAAAAAGTGTTTTCGAAAATAGAATTAAGGCAAATTACACTAAAAAAATGAGCTCAATGATTTTCAGCCAAGTGCATCAACAAAGTTCCATCAAAAGAGAACCAACAAAAAAAAATGTGATATGCAAACATTTTAATCATAATCGTTGTAAATTTAGTAAGCAGTGCAAAGTTTCACATGTATACTGTAATTTTATTTCAGGTAGTTGTGGTTCTGTTAAGTGCAGTTTTGACCATGTGAAGCTTTGTCCAGTTTTAGCTTGTAATAACAAATATTGTAGTTTTGCCCATGCACCAAAAGTAAATGATGTTAATTCTCCTCCCTGGGGCCCTGTTCCAGTGTCCCTGTCCAAAGATAAAAATTGTAAGAGCCACTCATCTCCCTTCCGCCGTCCTTTTTTAGTGCACCGCACTCAAGCAAAAATTTCTCATCAAAGTTCATCAGGCACAGCTCAAAAATTGACAAACCCTTCCCGATCTCGAACTCTCCTCCCTTATCCTTTGCTACCTCCTCCCCCTCCCCGTACACAAAAGTCCTATTTCCTCCCCCCTCACAGTATGCTGCCCTGTACCCTCCCTACTCTGCCACAAACCAACAATTTCTTGACGGACATGAATCACTACTCCCAACCAGGCCCCCTTTCCCAGCACTTTACGAAACCCCACCCCCAGTCCATTCGTTTTATCCCTCGTGCCTACCCTGTCAACGTGACTCAGGTCTGAGACTTTTTAATTGTCTTACAATGAATCCTAATTGTTCTCCTCGTGCTTCATCCATATCATTGCCCGTCCCCCACCCCCAAATCCCCAAGATAAATCCTTTTCTTACTCTAATAATTCATCTTTCGATGTTGACCCTAATAGTCATCCCATAAAAGTCAAATGTGCTCCCTTGGTCCCCTGTTCTGACTACATTAATCTGGCCCCTGCTAAGAATCCCACCACACCCCCTGTAGCCATTTGTAATTTAAATAAAGTTAAGTGTAAAAATGGTACCTTTGCAGGTCGTTTTAAATTTACCACACTTTTGTTAAGCAACGCTGAAAGTCTTAATTTTGACAAACTTAATGAATTAGACTCCTTCTCTAAAATATATAGATCAGACATAATCGCTATTACTGAAGTACACGCTCAAAATACACACATGTTAAAAATGAATAATTTCACCCAGTTTATTAAACTCAGACCCAAAACCCACCCTCTGGGTAAGAAAGGGGGTGGAATTCTTTTCTTTGTCCGTAATGATTTTTATCCTTCAGAAATATTAGTTCCTTGTCTTACTCCCTTTGATGAAATTTTGTGGGTTTGTGTTCGACCTAAAGTCTTACCACGTCCTTTCAACTTGATTGTCCTGTGTTGTTTTTACTACTCTCCTGGGCAGAGAGCGACTGAAAAAATTAATTTTATTGAAAAATTGCATGGTAGTGCCGACTATGTACTATCTAAATACCCAAATGCTGGAATTTTCCTCTTAGGTGATGCAAATGAATTAAAACTTGAGTCTACATGTAATACTTTTAGTCTAAAACAAATTGTAAAAGTCGCTACTACCAAAGGCAATTCTACTCTTGATTTAATATGCACCAATATGTCAAATTTCTACAGACCCGTCACCATTCTTCCCCCTCTCGGAGGTAGTTACCACTTTAGCCTACTCCTATCTCCACTAGCTACAATTAAACATTCCTTTACTATTACTGAAACCGTCTTTAGACCTCTAATTGACTCAGGACTCTACAATTTGGGCTCTTGGATCACTAGTGAAAATTGGTCCCCTATGTACCAAACAAATGATGTCGACTTCAAGGCTTTGTCCCTCCAAAGTTTATTGAGGAATAATTATGAAGCCCATTTTCCGGTGAAAAAAATTAAAATATGCTCTACCGATAAACCTTACATTACTGCAACTTTTAAAAAACTAATAAAGAAAAAAATCAATTTGTTCAAGCAAGGACATATCTCACAGGCTAATGATCTAAGAAAGTTCCTGAAGAGAGAATTGAGAAAGGCAGCTTCTGGGTATTACAATAGTAAGGTTAAGGATTTGTATTCTAACAAACCCAAACAATGGTACAGGAAAATCAAAGAGATTTGCGGAAAAAACCCTGTTGAAGTTAATTTTCATCTCCCTGAGCCCCCTTCCAAGATAGCCAACGATTTGAACCTGCATCTTGCGTCCATAGTTCAAAGTCTCCCCCCTTTCACTGGCTCAGGTCAAACTATTCCTACCTCCACCTCTTTCCCCCAAATTTCTCCCTCTGATATTATAAATAAAATCCAAAAGCTCAAAAAATCAAGTACTTGCCCATTAGACATCCCAATTGACTTGATTAAAGCCTTTTCAGACACAATTGCTGGACCTTTATCTGATATTTTTAACCAAATTACAAAATCTGGTAAATTCCCAAGTTGCTGGAAACTTGGTTTTATAACACCCATCCCAAAGAAATCTTCCAGTCTGACTATAACCAACATGCTTCCTATTACACTCACTCCAGTTTTTTCTAAGCTTTACGAAGGGTTCCTTTTTGACTGGCTTAAAATTAAAATTATACCACGCATTGACATCCGACAGTTTGGTAATTTAAGAAAAACCTCCACCACCCATTACCTTGTACACTTGATTCACATGATCCTAAGTGAACTAGAGAAACCAAATGTTTGGCTAAACCTGGTTTTAGTCGATTTCCAAAAAGCGTTTGACTTAGTTCACCACACTATCCTAATTCGTTTACTACATGATAACTTTGAAATTGACCCACTCTTAGTAAATATTGTTATATCGTTCCTTTCAGACAGATCACAAGTTGTAAAATACAAAAATACCTTCTCTAACCCCCTCCCTAGGTACTGTGGAATACCTCAAGGAACCTTATTGGGACCACTATTATGAGTTCCCCCAACGATGGAAATATGTTGATGACTTGTCGATCCTTGAAGTATGTCATAGGAATATTAAAAGTGACCCCTTTGAAATCCTAACCCAATGTTCGGATGAATCCAAGAATCTAAATATGACAGTAAATCCCACTAAATCACAGATAATGACAATCAACTTCTTGAAATCTACTCCTGCTTTTTGCGATCCGATCCCAAGCGAAATGCTAGTGAAACATGTTAAGCTTCTTGGTGTCACAATTTCTAATGATCTTAAGTGGGAAACACATGTATCCAACATTGTTAAACAAGCAAATGTTTCACTATCCATTTTTAAGCTACTAAACAAATTTAATTGTCCTAAGATACATTCCCTCCGTGCTTACTTATCCTTTATCAGACCGTTATTGGAATATGCATGTCCGGTCTGGCATTCGCAACTTTCAAATGAACTTAGTGACAAAATCGAGTCGGTCCAAAAGCGTTCGCTCAGGATCATTTACAAAGAAGGCAAAATTCCATACTCCTTCCTCCTTAAAGCTGCGCGCATTACCACCTTAAAAGAAAGGAGGGAAAAAATTTGCCTGCTTTTCGCTAAATCAGTCATTTCCAATCCTCGCACTGAGGACTTACTCCCTGATTTTCACAATCCCATTAGACTCCGACTCCCCCGGTCAGCCTCCTTAGCAATCCCAACTTACTCTCCGATTCATGCTGTTACAGAAAGGTTTCGCAAAAGTTTTATACCATTTATTCTGAAACACCTTAATAATAATTCGTGATCATGTAATTGCCAAATTCCCGTTTTTACTGCAATGTTTTTGTAATTTAATTGTTAAGTTTATCTTTGATGATTTATTCTTTGATGAATTTGCTTTATCTTTGATGATTTTGCTTTTTTAATTCCTTTTAATTTTAATTTTTTGACTTAATGTACTATTTTGATTTTTTTCTTAGCTTTTAGTGACATATAAAGCGAATTCGGCTCTTTAAAGCTTGTGATAGTTCTTTTGCAAATAAATCTTATCTTATCTAAGTAGATGAATTTGAATGCCGAGGATAAAAAAAATTAGAGGCTCAGAAATGAAATCCTTCGCAAATAGGTACTATTTTTCTCTGCTCCTTAAGATGGTTTTGATAATATTAGGATTTATGGCCTTTTGAACCTGCAGTTGAATGCTATTTATGTCATGTTATTTTCCCCACCCTTCCTTGTTTCTTTTATCCGTGTTTTCCGTTTATTTTGTTCAGTTAAGCACATTTGCATGTTTTTCCCTGTCCATAGGATAGTACAGTCGTCTGACTCTGCCAGTTTACACTCAAAAGAAGGAAGAGGTGAGCTGGACAAATCTATAGATAGTTGTAGAGCTCCACCAGCTGACGAAAAGTGAGCATCTCAAAAGTAAAAGGAGTGTAAGTTGTTACTCAGATTTGTATTCTTTTATTGCATAGCTCAAGAACGAGAATTTATTTGCAGAATCTATCCTCGAGGCTAAAGAATTTATTAATAATAATAATTTTATTTGTGTATAATTTTATTTATAATTAATTATCATTTATAAGTAAATAATGATTATGTAATTACTATTTCATTTTTTTATATGAACCGGAAGACTATAAAAGGAGGATGGAAGACGAATTAACACAACATTTAATAGAAGCGCAAAAGTTTTTGTTGTTTCAGTTACGAGAGAATAAGAGAAAGGAGGAAGAATTAGTGGAGACTAAGAATAAACTCGCAAACCTTGATAACGGAAGTGTGATGCTAATGAGTAGACACTATGACAATTTCTTGGGAAGATTCGTTCAGAGGCCCCTGATTTAGCGGTACTTTCCAATATGGATAATAGATAATATGTTCAGTGGAATGGAAGCTATATCCGGGATTGATTTATATAAAGGTATCTAAACAAGTACAATAAAATGGTAAAATTACCTTAATTCATATGGCACAATTACCAAGACACTGTGGTACTAGTAATATATTAAGATGATATTAATAGGGAGAACTATGCTAATTTTTGTTTAGATAAACAGGGGCTCCTTGATGGGATCCCCACACCCTTGGCGTAAAAGAATAGTTTATCGGGGGGTACAGGAAAAAAAAATTATAACGAGAAAGAGGAAAGCGAGGAAGAATTGATGGAAGTTAAGAATAAACTTACATACCTTGATTACAAAAGGACGATATTCGTAAGTAGATACTAGGATAAATTGTTGACAAAAGTGGTTCAGAGGCTCCTGATTTGGCAGCATATTCCCTTGGGGATAAGAGATATGATTTTTGGGGGTGTGGAAAAAGATTTGTTGGGGTGGTTTCATAAAGGTATATAAGCAAGTACACTAAAATGGTTCTCATATCGTAATAAACATGGTACAACTTCCATGATGCTATGATATTAGCTATGATGCTATGATGATGCTATCAATTTAGGATGATGTTAATGGGAATAAACTATGTTAATTTTTAAGATCGACAGGTGCTCCTGACTGTACGTTTCTGTAGGGTAAAAGAAGGGTTGCATACACACTTTGGGTAAGAGATTAGATGTTTAGCGTGGCGAGAAAAGATTTTTGTGGGCACTTTTATAAAGAAAAAAAGTACTATGGTACAGGTAATAATATGGTACTGGTAATAATGTGACTCTAGTCAACCAATTTATTATTTACTACGCAAGTTTTTGTGTTTATTGATGGTCATCCTATCTGGAAACATTAAAACTTGTGCCAAGAATATAGCCCTGATGTACAGTTTAATCTATTTACTTACGCATACATAGCCTACTATTAAACTCTTTTGTTATAAGAAATCTGCCAGTTTTTAATATTTTGATAGCCCTTTGATCTGGAAAAATAAATTTTGGGCCAGGAATATGACCCTAATCTTTAGTATATTCTATTTACACATAGCCTACATGTGAAATAAACTTTTCTTTCGAAGATTCCTAATCGTAGAGTATTAAAAATTTGTGCAAAACAATACCCTAATCAATAGTCAATTCTATTCACAAAAACGCAATGTTCAGAATCCTCTGTCTTACAATTCGCCAGTTTTTGGCGTTTTTTGAAGGCCTCTCCACATCTGAAAAAAAAACATAGGCAACAATGAAGCAGTGGGCGTTGTACTCTTACCGTTAGGGAAGAAGGCATTAAGCCCAACTCTTGTTTGTGGTGATCTTTGTGCGTTTTCAGCTTGATTTGCATATTCAAATTCAGTCTTACTCGTTTTAAGATTTATTTATTAATTTATATTAGTGCTTGTTGTATGTTCATTTGCTATGATTGTTTATTTAATTCCTGTTCGTTTTGGCTTTCATTCATTCTTTAATAGTAATTTCTCATTGTTTTTAGTTCGAATTATTATAGATCTTTGTTTCCGCTGTTCGTTTTGTATTTAATTCCTGTTCGTTTTGGCTTTCATTCATTCTTTAATAGTAATTTCTCATTGTTTTTAGTTCGAATTATTATAGATTTTTGTTTCCGCTGTTCTTAAGTTTAATAAACCTTTTCTTTTTCTTTGACAAACTTCTTTCAACTAACCTTTCAACTTTGAACCTTTCAACTAATTGTTATTTGAGCTTTCAACTATTCTGATTCAAATGACTAATTTCGAATTATGAATGCATGTCTTTGGTGGAGAAAGGTGTGGGATGTGAGGGGTGGGGTAGTTTCCCTCCGATCTGTTTGATCTCTTAAAAAAACACTAGAAATTCTAATTTCCTTTTGAATGAACCCTTTCCCGATCTTTTAGGATGATTTGATCCCCTCTAGAAAAAAATATAATAATAATAAAAAATAAATCCGCATCTGTTGTCTTTCATTTTTAAGAATAGACAAATTTTTTCAGGCTCATAGCTTCTGATGAGCCGCATAAAACGATAACTATTTAAGTAGATGAATTTGAATGCCGAGGATAAAAAAATTTAGAGGCTCAGAAATGAAATCCTTCGCAAATAGGTATTATTTTTCTCTGCTCCTTAAGATGGTTTTGATAATATTAGGATTTATGGCCTTTTGAACCTGCAGTTGAATGCATTTATGTCATGTAATTTTCCCCACCCTTCCTTGTTTCTTTTATCCGTGTTTTCTGTTTATTTTGTTCAGTTAAGCACGTTTTCATGTTTTTCCCTGTCCATAGGATAGTACAGTCATCTGACTCTGCCAGTTTAAACTCAAAAGAAGGAAGAGGTGAGCTGGACAAATCTATAGATAGTTGTAGAGCTCCACCAGATGACGAGAAGTGAGTATCTCAAAAGTAAAAGGAGTGTAAGTTGTTACTCAGATTTTTATTCTTTTATTGCATAGCTCAAGAACGAGAATTTATTTGCAGAATCTATCCCCGAGGCTAAAGAATTTATTAATAATAATAATTTTATTTGTGTATAATTTTATTTATAATTAATTATCATTTATAAGTAAATAATGATTATGTAATTACTATTTCATTTTTTTATATGAACCGGAAGACTATAAAAGGAGGATGGAAGACGAATTAACACAACATATAATAGAAGCACAAAAGGTTTTGTTGTTTCAGTTACGAGAGAATAAGAGAAAGGAGGAAGAATTAGTGGAGGCTAAGAATAAACTCGCAAACCTTGATAACGGAAGGGTGATGCTAATGAGTAGACACTATGACAATTTCTTGGGAAGATTCGTTCAGAGGCCCCTGATTTAGCGGCACATTCCAATATGGATAATAGATAATATGCTCGGTGGAATGAGAAGCTATATCCGGGATTGATTTATATAAAGGTATCTAAACAAGTACAATAAAATGGTAAAATTATCATAATTCATATGGTACAATTACCAAGACACTGTGGTACTAGTAATATATTAAGATGATATTAGTAGGGAGAACTATGCTAATTTTTGTTTAGATAAACAGGGGCTCCTTGTTTGGAAAGGTCTTCTTAAATTAGAGTCAAAAATATTTATACAGCGTGTATATATTATCAATATTAATAGGTATAAAAATATTCATAGCTTAAATAATATAAATATAAAAATATTTATAATGCTAGTAATTTAGGGTCTATACAGATCTTCTTTTGCTCGAAATTTTTTTAACAATTTTTTTTACATTTTCATAGCCTCTCTGAAATTTTTAAAATTTCTCTTTTTCCTGACTAGCACTATTATATTTTTTATCTGTGTTTATTTACTCAAAATCGCGAATTCGGCCCACCCGAGCCTGTGATAATTTTTTTTTTAGAAATTAACTATAGGTTATTCTTTTACACGAAAGGCAAGAACACCCCAGTCGACTTTGACCGAAAATTTTCCACAATTTCTTCTTGATTATATCATCATAATATCTTATTTTTCATGGCTATTGTACCAATTGAATCATAGTTTTTTAGAGTACTTCTACTTACGAATATCGTCCTTTCGTAATCAAGGTATGTAAGTTTATTCTTAACTTCAATAAATTCTTCCTTGCTTTCCTCTTTCTCTTTATGAATTTTTTTCCTGCATCCCCCCACCAACAAACTATTCTTTTACGACAAGGGTGTGGGCACCCCAGAAAGGAGCCCCTGTTTATCTTAACCAAAATTAGCATAATTCTCCCTACTAATATCATCTTAATATATTACTAGTACCACAGTGTCATGGTAATTGTACCATCTGAATTATGGTAATTTTACCATTTTAGGGTATTTGTTTAGACACCTTTATATAAATCAACCCCGGATATAACTTTTCATTCCACCGAACATATTATCTATTATCCATGTTGTAATATGCCGCTAAATCAGGGGCATCTGTATGAATATTCCCAAGAAATTGTCATAGTATCTACTTACTAACATCACCCATCCGTTATCAAGGTTTGCGAGTTTATTCTTAGCCTCTACTGATTCTCCCTCCTTTTTCTTAATCTCTTGTAACTGAAACAAGAAAACTTTTTGTGCTTCTATTATTCCTTGTGTTAATTCGTCTTCAATCCTCCTTTTATAGTCTTCCGGTTCATAAAGATTTGATCCTTCTGCCCCTTCTTCTTTCCACAAATAAAACTTTGGAGCCAATCTCGATGTTCTGTAGTACAAAGGTCACCATACTAGTCTATCTATATATATATATAAATAAGTTGTCTGTCTGTGTGTCTGTCTGTCTGTCAGGTGATGTCATGTTTCTGTGTCATTTTTGCTATGACAGTTTTTTTTCGTCATTTTTGCTATGACAGTGACGTCATTAAAGATATTTAAGACATATATGTTCACGTAGAAATCTATTAATGTTTATGTTTAAAATGACTGATGAACTGAGAAACTGCATCAATGACGCGTGCGAAACGTCAACCCCAAGTCAAATTCGTGCATTGTTTGGCATCATTTTAACAACTTGCTCTCCATCAGCTCCTACAGAGTTATGGGAAAAATATAAGTCAAGAATGTCCGAAGATATACTCCATCGAAAACTGTTAGAGACGTCAGATATGACTTTTGATTTTACATCAGAAATTTATAACTACACTTTAGTTATTATAGAAGATTTGTGCGTACGTATGGCAAACAAACCTCTTCAGGATTCGGGATTCACCTAACCGTATCGCTGCTGTTTCGACATGTGTAGAATTGGATCGTGAACAAAGTTACAGTACGAGTGATCTATTGTCGTATGTACAAAATAACATTTCCAAGTTAACGTCGGAACAAAAAGACATTTATGATACGATAATGCATTGTGTCGATAACAACGTTGGAGAGATTTTCTTTTTGGATGCGCCAGGAGGTACTGGTAAAACGTTTGTGATAAAACTGATTCTGGCATCAATTCGATCAAAACATGATATAGCGTTGGCTATTGCGTCGTCCGGAATAGCCGCAACATTGCTGCCTGGTGAAAGAACTGCTCATTCCGCTTTGAAATTGCCTCTGAATTTGTATTCTACAGAAACTCCCACGTGAAATATTTCCAAATCATCTGGGATGGGTAAAGTATTGCAGCAATGCAAACTTATTATTTGGGATGAGTGCACAATGGCACACAAAAAATCGCTCGAGGCTCTGGATCAATGCTTGAAAGATTTCCGAGGGAAGTCGAAACCCTTTGGCAGCACATTAATATTGCTTGCGGGAGATTTCAGGCAAACATTACCTATAATACCTAGATCAACTCCTGCAGACGAAATGAATGCTTGCCTGAAAAATTCTAATTTAAGGGCACACGTAAGAACATTAAAATTAACTACAAATATGCGTGTCCGATTGCAAAACGATGACTCTGGTCAAACATTTTCAGATCAATTGCTGGCAATTGGAAACGGAAAGCTCCCAGTAGACTCAATTTCAGGACGTATACAACTACCTGCTGATTTCTGTAATTTAGTGACGTCCAAAAATGAATTGATTGAAAAAGTATTTCCGAATATTCTAAACAATTATAAAAATAATAAATGGCTAAGTGAAAGAGCGATTCTCGCACCCAAAAATATAGACGTACACGAAATCAACAATATTGTTTTGACCAAGATTCGAGACCAGGCAGTCCTTTACAAGTCAGTCGACACAGTTTTGGAACCAAATGAAGCAGTTAATTATCCATCTGAATTTTTAAATTCCGTGGATCTTTCAGGGTTTCCACCACACGTGCTAAAACTAAAAATAGGCGTACTAATAATACTTTTAAGAAATATCAACCCACCAAAGCTTTGCAATGGCACGCGACTTGCCGTAAAAAAAACAATGGAAAACCTAATAGAGGCCACAATTTTGACAGGGCCTTTTGAGAGTGAGGCTGTTCTTATTCCTCGCATTCCCATGATTCCAACGGATCTGCCTTTTCAATTTAAAAGATTGCAATTCCCAATTCGATTAGCATTTGCAATCACCATTAACAAAGCTCAAGGTCAATCATTAGAAAAATGTGGTATAGATCTTAATACTGATTGTTTTTCCCATGGACAATTGTACGTTGCATGTTCGAGGGTCGGTAAACCTGACAATCTATTTATACGCAGCGACAATTGGACAGCGAAGAATGTTGTATATTCGCAAGTTTTACGCAGTTAATTTGTATTGTATCTATCTATCTATCTATCTATATAAAAACGAGTTGTGTATGCATGTTTGTTTGTTTGTAAAAAGAGCGTTTGCATATGACGTCATTATTAGTACATACGGCTTTGTATATGCACAGACAATGGGAAAGCCAAGAATACAATTTTTACGTAGTTTGAAACACATATATAAATCTATCTATATTCACAGGTGGGACACATGGACACAACTACAATGGCGCGTAACTAATATGGCGCGTAACGACTTACGTGCGGGGGGGGCGATGCGCCCCACCAACTAGGTGTTGGGGTGGCGCGAAGCGCTGCCCCAACAGCTAGTAGAGAATATAAATGACGACCGGGACAATCTTCCAATTTAACTTGAAATAATTTGACCTTTCACTAAATACATTTCACCTGTGGAAAATGTGATCTCTTTTGTTACAAAATAGGATCTTTAAATAAGCGGATAAATACTACTACTACTACTAATAAATCACAACAGCACCAAGCCATAACTAGATTGTTTATAGCATAAACTAGAGTTTATTAAACTTCGTCCTTCGGACCCCCCACTCGGGAAAAAATGTGGCGGAGTTTTGTTGTTTACTAAGAGTCACAGTCACCCAAAGGTTATTCAAGTCCCTAGCCTATCTCAGCATGATGCCTCCTTTTTAACAAATAGATCGCAGGTGGTTAAATACCAGAAACCATTACTCAAATCTTCTCCCTATCTACAATAGCATACCCCAAGGAACTCTCCTAGGCCCTCTCTTTATTTCAGTAATGATTAACAGCCTCGCAAAGGAGGCTTCTGACCGTTGGAAATTTGCTGATAACTTAACGATTGTTGAAAGTTGCTTCAGAAATTTAATAAGTGACCCTATGAGTATCCTCAATGAAATTAGAAGTGAGGCTTTGGACTTAGATATGACAGTAAACCCTTCTAAGTCCATGATAATACCGATTTGTTTCCTCAATTCCTCGCCCTGTTTTCTTAATCCTATCCCTCCTGAAATATATGTGTCCTCGATTAAATTACTTGTAGTCAAAATTTCTTCAAATTTAAAGTGGGATATCCACGTTAAAAACATCATCCATAAAGCTAATACGTGTATTGCCCTCCTTAAGCTCCTAAATAAATATAGCGTACCCCATTCTCACTCCTTAAGGTTGTACACATCTTTTGTCCGCCCGAATCTTGAATCTATTTGTCCAGATTGGCACCCTGGCATCTTTCCTGAAGAACCAGGCAAAACTGAGTCAATCCAAAAAAGAGTCTTGCGAATAATTTTCAAAAAAGGCAAGGTGCCTTACTCTCTGCTCCTACAAAAAAGCTAGTTTGGAAACCCTTGAGCGAAGGAGGTTGTCGTTGTGCTTCCGTTTTTCAAAAAATTCAATAACAAACCCTTGGGTGGCAAGTATTTTCCCCAAATGTTACTCACCATCCAGATTACGACAGCTTCGAGCTGTTTCTGGGCCTATCCAGTTTTGGCCCCTATTCGCTGCGTTACTTCCAAATATAAAAAAACCTTTGTCCTCTTCATCACAGAAAAAAATAAATAAAATATCCAACTAGTTTCTCCCCTTTTTTCTTTTTTTTTGTGGGGTGCTGCTAGGTCGTTGCACTAATTTGCTTGCCCCCTGCTTTTTTGGTTTAGTTTCCCTTTTAATTCATGTGTTTTTCGTGTGTCTTATGCTTCGTTCTTTTTTTGCTTCGACTTTTTGGAATTTTTCCTAGTGTCCCTTTTAATTTGTAGATATGCTTATTATTATTTCTTTTCTGTGTTATTTTATTATTTTGTCGCCTTCCTTTCTTTCTGAATTGTATTTGCTCAGGTTCAGTTTGACCGTTTCTTTTTTTTTTTGCTTTGTTAGTGCTTTATTTTTTGCACAAAATAATTGACTATGGTTTTACTATGAAAGTAATGGAATAAGGAAAAATCTATCATGACAGCTATACCCAAAACTAGGTAACTAATTTAGTTACTTTCTATCTGTTTAAATATAGGCCTACCAGAGTAGGTTATATCATGTCTCAATTTATTCTGACCTCAAACTAATATGAATTAGCCTATGTCAAATCATGAGGAAACTAAGCTATTTCTAAGAACTACGGTAAAATTCTAGTTAATTGACTTCTTGCTATCTTTGAAAGGGCTTAGGCTAGGAAAATGAAAATTTCAGGGATGGGTCTACAGGCTAAAGTATGTCCCAGGAAGGTATTTTGAAGTACCTACCTCCACTTCTTCTCCCTCTAGAGGGCCCTGAAATTCACCAGCACGACAGGTCTATACCTATTGAAATTTTGACAAAACATCATTTTACCCTAATTTTCAGTTACCAGTTGCCTTTTTTTTTTGCCTTT
This sequence comes from Artemia franciscana, assembly GCF_032884065.1. Lineage (NCBI taxonomy): Eukaryota > Metazoa > Arthropoda > Branchiopoda > Anostraca > Artemiidae > Artemia > Artemia franciscana. The sequence continues at coordinate 39,822 of NC_088863.1, forward strand.
AGTTCTGAAAATGAAATTCCTGCTAATTTAGTAGAATTTTGAGCCATATCAATATTTTTTTCAAAATTTAGGAAATGTATTTGCATATCTTTAAAACCTTTTAAAATGGGATTGAGCAAAGTTCTGAAGCTGAAAACAATTTTGTTGTACTTCAATTAAGCAGAAGATCTATGTTGCAAGGTTTCACTTTCATAACACACATATTTTTAAAGATTATCAAAGGTCAGATCAGTTCGGCAATAGATGATGCAATGAAAAAAATATATAATTGTTGAAAAATGACCTGTCTATCCTTTAGTATTGGTTTCATTCCTTAAAAGCTCACCTTCTAATCCAAAATTCGAATAAAGTCATTCCAAACAAACACAATCACGAACGAAATTCCTTAGCTCGCACACAAAGAGAAATGTTAACCCGGGTACGGCGGTTTCCGAAATATAATTTTGAAACTTTGAAAATAAGCATGTATTCGACATTTAGTCGCACGCATTTGGTATAGATTGAAGTTGATAAGAATTGGAAATGTCTGAAGTTGAAGCTGAAGTGGTACCAGCATCTGTAGAACCCCAAAGTATCGCCTCACCAGCCAAGAAGGAGAAGAAAGCAAAGGTTCCAAAACCAGCTAAGGTTGCAAAACCTAAAGTGGATAAAAAGACCGAGGCACCAGCAAACCACCCAAAATACACGGAAATGATCATCAAATCTATTGCTGGCCTGAAAGAACGCGGAGGATCTAGCCGCCAGAACATTGTCAAATATATGCTCTTCCTTTATCTCCTTTCCTCCCTCTCGTTCTCCATCCCCCCTCTCTTACTATCCTAGTCCCAACTTCTTTCAAACATCATTGCTGAAATAAGTTTTAAAAACTAAAAATTCTGAGTCTGAAATCAAAGAACTATTTATAGAATTAAATTTTTTTTAAAGATGTTACAATTTTGATAATTTGTTCATGTTCTGCAAACTAGCATGTTTTCAGTTGTATTACAATCTAGGAAGTAAGTTGAATCAACAAGCAACAAGATCCATGAGTAAAATTAATTTCACGAGGTGAAAAATCAATGTACAAGCTTCATTTAGCGAAAAATCAAGATGCAACAAGTTTTACGAACAAAAATCAGCACGCAACAAGGTCCATGAACAAAATTAGTTTTACGAGGTAAAAAAATCATTGTGTTAGTTTCACGAAGAGGGAAATCAAGATGCAACAAGTTTCACAAACAAAAATCAGCAAACGACAAGTTCTGGGAACGAAAAATTATTATTCACATCTGACAACTTTGTCCAGATTGCACTCCTAATTCTAGCATATTCAATTTCCCTTACTGTGTTTTTTCTTGAAAATTCTGAGGAACAAAATTTTAGCTATGGTAAAAATTTTAGCCTTCTGGTGCATAAGGAGTAAGGTCTATTCAAGTGTGAGTTTGGTAATGACATGATTTAAGTTGATATGGTGTAATGGACAGATGCATCTAGTAAATTAAAAATCAATAAATTTGCTGGATGAATGGCTCGGAGATATTGGTTAGAAAACACTTGAATCATAAGTTTTCTAAGAGTTTTCCACTTGAAAGAATTTCTCAAAGAATAATGATAATAGAATGGCTTGTTAGTCCAGATGTCCAAGGCACGGTTACATCGACGGAGATGGAGGGTGCCGTGTGCCATTCATAGTCTCTTACAGGTTGAGAATTGTTGGAAAATAAAAACATTAAAATAAAAAAAAATTCTATTGGGGTATTCAAGCGTCAGAAAACGCTTAAATAATGATGACAGGTGCCGCATGGTGTTACCACGCACCCAATTTTCTTAAAACCATTGGAAATAAGGAGATGGTTTGTTCAAGAAATATTTAAATTCTAAGTGTTGTGAATTGCTTTGGACTATCACATTCTGATAATGAAACGCCAAGTCCCACTGTTCAAATAAAAATAGTGTACAATTTTAGATTTACAAGATTTTTTGTATTATAAGGTTGAAAATATCCTAGGGGTGATGTAGGATTTCAAACAGATGCCTAGGGGGGGGGAGCAGCTGCATAGCGCTTTGAAGAATTTTAGGGGTATCACGAAAGGTTTGCCTCGGACAACACGAATCATTGGAATCTAAGCATAATTTTGTATCCAGAAATTCTGGAAACCTCTTAGGAACGATAATGTGTATCATAGCGTTTTCGCGGAGCAGACGCATATTGCCATGGTGGTGTGAATTGCTTGAACTAACATATTCTACAGCTTAAAGTTAAGGTGGAGGTGTTATATGAATTTGTCGGTTGTGGGGGGCGCTGAAATCTAACACTTAGTTGAAAGAAATGGATGATTTTAATTAGGACCTCTCAGAAATACCTCTTAATACTCATTGAATTTTTCTCTAGTTGCAACCACCTCCCTCTGGAATTGCTTGCTAGGGTGGGTTGGCCACATATTTTCACGGTGGCGTGAATATGCTTTCTTCACAGAAACGAGGTAGTTTCATTAAAAGCTCGAAAAAATTAACTGCTTTTTCTATGTTTTAATAATAGCACCTATGGGCCCTGTGGAACAGATTGGGGCATCACTATAGTCTTGTGACTGTCATTAAATCTTCTTCGCAAAATAAATCTTCCTTCACATCAAAGGTGTCACAAACTCTATTTTCATTTTCTGTAACTCTATCCCAGTTTAGTATATTCTTATATCTAGGGTCAGTTTTAAGTTTAAGAGCAAATTTTTTGCTTTTTTTTCTCCCTTCTTTACATATTTTCTATCTCCAATCGATTGATGCCCTTTTCTTTTCTAGGTTAAAAATTATACAAAAAAAATTTTTTTTTTTTTTTTAACTGAAAGTAAGTTAACTGAAAGCGAAAAACCAAGATGCAACAAGTTTTACGAACAAAAATCAGCACGCAACAAGGTCCATGAACAAAATTAGTTTTACGAGGTAAAAAAATCATTGTGTTAGTTTCACGAAGAGAGAAATCAAGATGCAACAAGTTTCACAAACAAAAATCAGCAAACGACAAGTTCTGGGAACGAAAAATTATTATTCACATCTGACAACTTTGTCCAGATTGCACTCCTAATTCTAGCATCTTCAATTTCCCTTGCTGTGTTTTTTCTTGAAAATTCTGGGGAACAAAATTTTAGCTATGGTAAAAATTTTAGCCTTCTGGTGCATAAGGAGTAAGGTCTATTCAAGTGTGAGTTTGGTAATGACATGATTTAAGTTGATATGGTGTAACGGACAGATGCATCTAGTAAATTAAAAATCAATAAATTTGCTGGATGAATGGCTCGGAGATATTGGTTAGAAAACACTTGAATCATAAGTTTTCTAAGAGTTTTCCACTTGAAAGAATTTCTCAAAGAATAATGATAATAGAATGGCTTGTTAGTCCAGATGTCCAAGGCACGGTTACATCGACGGAGATGGAGGGTGCCGTGTGCCATTCATAGTCTCTTACAGGTTGAGAATTGTTGGAAAACAAAAACATTAAAATAAAAAAAAAATTCTATTGGGGTATTCAAGCGTCAGAAAATACTTAAATAATGATGACAGGTGCCGCATGGTGTTACCACGCACCCAATTTTCTTAAAACCATTGGAAATAAGGAGATGGTTTGTTCAAGAAATATTTAAATTCTAAGTGTTGTGAATTGCTTTGGACTATCACATTCTGATAATGAAACGCCAAGTCCCACTGTTCAAATAAAAATAGTGTACAATTTTAGATTTACAAGATTTTTTGTAGGATAAGGTTGAAAATATCTTAGGGGTGATTTAGGATTTCAAACAGATGCCTAGGAAGGGGGGAGCAGCTGCATAGCGCTTTGAAGAATTCTAGGGGTATCACGAAAGGTTTGCCTCGGACAACACGAATCATTGGAATCTAAGCATAATTTTGTATCCAGAAATTCTGGAAACCTCTTAGGAACGATAATGTGTATCATAGGGTTTTCGCGGAGCAGACGCATATTGCCATGGTGGTGTGAATTGCTTGAACTAACATATTCTACAGCTTAAAGTTAAGGTGGAGGTGTTATATGAATTTGTCGGTTGTGGGGGGGCGCTGAAATCTAACACTTAGTTGAAAGAAATGGATGATTTTAATTAGGACCTCTCAGAAATACCTCTTAATACTCATTGAATTTTTCTCTAGTTGCAACCATCTCCCTCTGGAATTGCTTGCTAGGGTGGGTTGGCCACATATTTTCACGGTGGCGTGAATATGCTTTCTTCACAGAAACGAGGTAGTTTCATTAAAAGCTCGAAAAAATTAACTGCTTTTTCTATGTTTTAATAATAGCACCTATGGGCCCTGTGGAACAGATTGGGGCATCACTATAGTCTTGTGACTGTCATTAAATCTTCTTCGCAAAATAAATCTTCCTTCACATCAAAGGTGTCACAAACTCTATTTTCATTTTCTGTTACTCTATCCCAGTTTAGTATATTCTTATATCTAGGGTCAGTTTTAAGTTTAAGAGCAAATTTTTTGCTTTTTTTTCTCCCTTCTTTACATGTTTTCTATCTCCAATCGATTGATGCCCTTTTCTTTTCTAGGTTAAAAATTATACAAAAAAAAGTTTTTTTTTTTAACTGAAAGTAAGGAGTGACATTAATGCTTAAAACGAACAGAAATTAATCTGTATATATGAAAGGGGCTGTTCCCTCCTCAACGCCCCACTCTCTACGCTAAGGTTTGACTCTTTCTCTCAAATCTACTTTTTTAAAAGTAAAAACTTTAGTGTAAACAGTGGGACGTTGAGGAGGGAACAATCCCTTTCGTATACGGAATGTTGCTCCTTACTTTCAGTTAAAAAAAAACTTGTTTTTTATTTAATTTTTTAACTTTTTGAATTAATGCATGTTTTGATTTTTGCTCCTGTTTTGAGTAAAAAGAGTGGGGGAGTTGCCGTCCTATCTTTTGGTTACTTAAAAAGGCGACTAAACTTTTAATTTCTTACGAACGTTTTTATTAGGAAAAAATATACGTAACTTGCGAAGTAACTTACGTAACGAAATTCTATTTTCGATTGTTTTTATAACGTATATGAGGGGGGTTATCCCCCTTGTTAATACCTTGCTCTTTACACTGAAATTTAAATTTTGTCCTAATTCATTAAGAATGACCCTGAATCACAAAGGTAGTAGAATAAATAGTTGAAATTACTAAAAATACTTTAGAATAAGGAGCAGGTATTTAGGAGAATATAAAACCCTCATATGTGTAAAAATTTGTGTTCGTTTTATGTTTTAATGCTGTTCCTTACTTTCAGTTCAATTTTTTTTCATATTTTATTTTTTAATTGTTTTTAATAATGCTAGAAAATCCTGCACCCTCCTCACAGAAATTCTCTTCTCCAATGATAAATTCCTCCATGGAAAGATCCTCCACGTAATCGTTCCCCCTCTACCCCTCCCCAAACCAAAAACAACCCCTCGAAAACGTCTATACACTTTCTAATAACCATTACTATGTGTACTAAATAAAAAACAAGTTTTTAACTTCAAGAAAGGAGCGATGCTAAAACTTAAAACGAACAAAAATTATTCTATATATGAAAGGGGTTGTCCCCTCCTCAATGCCTCGCATTGAGGAGGGACACATCTATATTCACAGGTGGGGCACAGGGACACAACTACAATGGCGTGTAACTAATATGGCGCGTAACGACTTACGCGCGTAGGGGCTAGAGGGGGGGGGCGCGAAGTGCCCCCATCAACTAGGTGTTGGGGTGGTACGAAGCGCCACCCCAACAGCTAGTCTACTTATAATTATGTTTGGATCTTAGCAATTTCTGAAGCCCCTCCCCATTCAAAGCAGTCTTTAAAGAAATTTTGTTCAACCATGTTTCCTTCTGTTTAACAACAATTATTTTTTCAAAGTTTCAATGGATATAGACTTGTCAAGTAGGGAAATTTTGAAGACTTAGAAATCAGAGGAGGGTGAACGTGTAAGCTTGGAAATACCTTCCCAGAGTAGGTCTAAGTTTTTTGCCCAGGATTCACTTGGCTATTCATTCTCCTAACCAAACCCTTTTCTAAGATAGCAAAGCTAGAATTTTACTATTTTGCTCAAATAGTAGAAATTGCATTATCAAAGCTAAAAGCATAGAACAAGAATTTAAAACTGAAATTTAAGCTATAATGTACAATCGTCCTCATTTTAATCTTAGTAGGCTAAAGAACAGTCAAATAGGCTATATTATTTATTTGTAGTGTTTTGTTGAGAGCATGTAGTGTTTCGAGTAAAGCACAAAAATGTCTGGAATAGCACAGTTTATAACCACAGGGAGACATGCTGCAGCAGATATATAGTTTGCAAATTATACTTTTATCTTTAAACTATGTTATGTCTTTTAAGTATCTTTTTGTTCTAGCATGTTTCCTTCTGTAAAACCACTATTAGAGACCTTCGATTATTTTGACTCCTTCGTAACACTAAAATATAAATTATATACTTACAAAAAAAAGATTTAAAAAGATAATTCTAAAATTAATCTACATCAACGGCCATTTTTGTCTAATGTTTGATCGAAATGAAGAAGTGTTAAACACTTCTGAAAACACTTGGCATGAAAACACTTGGGCTGAGCTAACAGAGGTCATGAAGTCATGAGATGAACTGAGAAACTCAAACGTCAAAGTTTCGTCAAACCCGCAAAAATAACTCAACCCTATTCGAACACACTGGCCTCCCAGGGGACAAGCTGCCGACCGACGGGTCACTAATTAAGGTCCTTAGTTGACTTCCGCGAAACTTTGAAATCCCCATTTTATGCAACAAAGACATTTGCGAAAGATAAGAAACTTAAAGTTGGACAAATTTTACATACGGGAACAAATGCGGTATAAAAAGCCATTTCGCGGCATAATCGCGGCATGCGGCATGATCAAAATTGTATGCGGCATTTCTCTCAGAATCGCGGCGTAATGCCGCGAAATGCGTCATAAGTGGCAACACTGCCAAGAATATCAAATCAAAAACTTTGATTGGCCTTTGGGCCAAATAATTTACAGGGATTCCGTTTGTATACATTTTCGACACTAATAGTAGGCTAATAATAATTTCGACACTAATAGTTAAATACCAAGAATATCAAAATAGAAACTGTTTTTGCCCCCCTAGGCCGAATTAATGTACAATTAATGTACACTTTCTGACACTAAACTGAAAGTACCAAGAGCGTCAAAATAAAAACATTTTCACTCCCTGGCAGTAGCCAGCCAAACTATGTAGTAGCCATTGTTTCCATAGAATTTTTCCATAGTATTTTGGTATTTTGTATTGATCATGGCTGCAACGATAGCTAGACCGCAGTTCAGAGCGAACTATAGCCTATAGGAACCAAAGTTTTAAGGTTTTTCTTCTTTTTTTAAATAGTCTAAGGAGAACATTGGGGCTGGTATTTTCCCTCCCGCCACCCCTTTTCCGTCCATTTTCAATCATAATTCATTTTTCAAAGATTAGGAGAAACCCTATGAAAAATCAAGTTTCGAATTAGGTTTTTAAGGAAAGTTTCTTTTAGCTGCTTGAGTATCTATTGAGTCTCCCCCTCGGATGAATACTCTGATGGTTCCTTCGCAGAAAAATACTCCCTCTGCATAAAATTTTCTTCGATCAAAATTACCTCGTTATGTAAAACTACCAGTTTATTTAAAATCACCTTTGACTCATTCATTTATTTTTCTGTGTCAAGTTACTGGGTATTTGCATAGAAAAATTTGATCTAATACATTCATTTGAAAAGTTCATGCAATTGTTATTCCATTCATACTAATCAAACCACAAATCCTTAATGACTACTAGTCATCTGTAAGAGTTTGCTAATTGTTAGTTTCCTGCTAGAATGTTACAGATTTTTGCCACTAGATTATGTAATCTCTATGGTTTAAATTTTCTTGAAAAAAAATTCAGAGTCGGTAACCCAGAAATTAATCATTGAAGTAGCGACCCATAACAGAGAGATAACACTGCCTCTATTAATGTAAGTCATTCCGTTAAAACCCGTTCATTTCCGAATCCACCTATTATCAAAGTTGAATTGTATCCTTGCTGTGCCTGAATTTTATTTGGGTTGGAAATCGTAGACCAAACGCGTTAGTGTGACCATCAAATTATCGGTTTCTTTAAAAAAATATGAAAATGTGATGAGGACTTGCTGGTGGTTTCATAGTTTTAAACCGAATCGAGCATGTCTCCTGGTGTCTGGCGTAGAACTGGGCAGTGCAAGTTTCGAAGATCTCATGGAGCTATAAAAGATTGGTGATTACCTGAAAATCATTGGGGATTATTTATAAAATCACAAGAATCTTCATATTTTCGGTAGAAATTCCCCCTCATCGCGTATGTACCTGATCTATTAGCAAATTTTCTTGTTAATGAGGGAGGGGTACCATTTATGACTAGATCTTTTTTGATAACTTAACAGTTAGTTAACTTAACACTTAACAGTTAGTATTCATTGGTTCCAAAGGTATTCCACTTTTGTTTAGTTCAATTTCTTAGCACTTGAATGTTAAAGGGACGGCACTCAATAATTACGCTGTGTAGGATATGACAGAATTTGGTTTCCCTGCCTGGATTATGATTTGCTTATTTTGAGTGAGAAAAATGCGATATAGCTCCATGTATATTTTTATTCAATATATAAAAGTGATTTCAATAAAAAGTGGAAAACCTTATGTATTGTAGGAAATCAGATCATGACGAAATTTTTAGATCCAAACAATTTTCTTTTTTGACCAAATGAGACAACTGGTCAATGGTATTATTATAATCCTAAGAACTAACTGATAACCTTTCGGAAAATAAAATAATTGTTTTTACGCCAGAAAAATACCCCTCCCAAAAACAACCCCATGGAAAATACTACCCCTTGTGGAAAATACTGGTTGGTTTCCAATAAATTTCGACTTTTAAAAAAGGACTAGAAATTTCTTTAAACCTCCAAAAATGCTGGCTCTCTGAAAAAATAGATACACGAAAATGAAAAAAAAAGAAAAAAAAAGCAAAACGGAAAAATAAATTAATAAAAAGAGATGATAAGAAAAGAAAACAAAGTTGCAAGAAAAATTCTAATCGAAAGTTCAAGGTAAACAGGGGCCAATACATCATCAAAAAGTTGTGTCAGCTTTTTGGTTATATTTACCTATAGGGGTGAGAGGAGGGGGACTCAGCCCCCCTAACTCAGAAGACTAGAGAGTGATTTTACAAATTCGTTAGAATAATTGGATTTATGGGGAGGGGGATGGTTAAAAAAGAAAAAATGTATTTTTAGGAGTTTAAAGTTATGATTAGGAGTTTTTAATGTGCTATGCGGCAATATATTGAACGACAGAAAAATATATTGACGATTTTTAAGATTTAACCAAAAAGTGACGGGGTATAGGGATATCAGATAAATCTTACGACATCTAATCAACATTTTGAGCTACATGCTTTATGCTTTCTCTGTGGTACATTACCCTTTGTATGGGGAATTTTCACGGGGGTTTTTGGCGAGGGACAGATTTCATTTGGGTGAGGGGGGATTTTCAAGGAGAAAAAACACCAGTCCCAATTCCCTAGACTTTTTTGCTAAAACATTCTTCAAACTATGGTTCCTATAGGCTATGGTTCGTTCTGTGCTGCGGTGTAGCTATGTAGCTATAAAAAAAAAAAAAAAAAAAAATCCACTCGGATTTTACTTTTTTGGCCAAATGAGAAAGCTGCTAGATGGCATTATTTTAATCCTTTAGACTTTAGAACTAACTGAAAACCTTTTGGAAAAAATTAACAAAATTTGCAATTGCTATCATAATTCTGATAGGATGAATGGATGGATTTTTAGAGTAGTAAATCCAAGAATGCAAGTTTTTGTCCCTTTGATGCAAGTTGCAGCTGCAGGATTGATAAAAAATTCTATGTTTTAGAAGAAAGATAGAGCTTAAACAGTA
>NC_088863.1:49838-143249 GCF_032884065.1 Artemia franciscana
GCTACGTATGTTGAAAAAATGAAGATATTAGACTATTTTATGATTGCACATGGTAAAGAATGTGATTAAAGGCTCTTTTCCTATTTCAAAAGTTTTAGTTTTCGAGGGTAATAGCTACGTATGTTGAAAAAATGAAGATATTAGACTATTTTATGATTGCAAATGGTAAAGAATGTGATTAAAGGCTCTTTTCCTATTTCAAAAGTTTTAGTTTTCGAGGGTAATAGCTACGTATGTTGAAAAAATGAAGATATTAGACAATTTTATGATTGCACATGGTAAAGAATGTGATTAAAGGCTCTTTTCCTATTTCAAAAGTTTTAGTTTTCGAGGGTAATAGCTACGTATGTTGAAAAAATGAAGATATTAGACAATTTTATGATTGCACATGGTAAAGAATGTGATTAAAGGCTCTTTTCCTATTTCAAAAGTTTTAGTTTTCGAGGGTAATAGCTACGTATGTTGAAAAAATGAAGATATTAGACAATTTTATGATTGCACATGGTAAAGAATGTGATTAAAGGCTCTTTTCCTATTTCAAAAGTTTTAGTTTTCGAGGGTAATAGCTACGTATGTTGAAAAAATGAAGATATTAGACTATTTTATGATTGCACATGGTAAAGAATGTGATTAAAGGCTCTTTTCCTATTTCAAAAGTTTTAGTTTTCGAGGGTAATAGCTACGTATGTTGAAAAAATGAAGATATTAGACTATTTTATGATTGCAAATGGTAAAGAATGTGATTAAAGGCTCTTTTCCTATTTCAAAAGTTTTAGTTTTCGAGGGTAATAGCTACGTATGTTGAAAAAATGAAGATATTAGACTATTTTATGATTGCAAATGGTAAAGAATGTGATTAAAGGCTCTTTTCCTATTTCAAAAGTTTTAGTTTTCGAGGGTAATAGCTACGTATGTTGAAAAAATGAAGATATTAGACAATTTTATGATTGCACATGGTAAAGAATGTGATTAAAGGCTCTTTTCCTATTTCAAAAGTTTTAGTTTTCGAGGGTAATAGCTACGTATGTTGAAAAAATGAAGATATTAGACAATTTTATGATTGCACATGGTAAAGAATGTGATTAAAGGCTCTTTTCCTATTTCAAAAGTTTTAGTTTTCGAGGGTAATAGCTACGTATGTTGAAAAAATGAAGATATTAGACTATTTTATGATTGCACATGGTAAAGAATGTGATTAAAGGCTCTTTTCCTATTTCAAAAGTTTTAGTTTTCGAGGGTAATAGCTACGTATGTGGAAAAAATGAAGATATTAGACAATTTTATGATTGCACATGGTAAAGAATGTGATTAAAGGCTCTTTTCCTATTTCAAAAGTTTTAGTTTTCGAGGGTAATAGCTACGTATGTTGAAAAAATGAAGATATTAGACTATTTTATGATTGCAAATGGTAAAGAATGTGATTAAAGGCTCTTTTCCTATTTCAAAAGTTTTAGTTTTCGAGGGTAATAGCTACGTATGTTGAAAAAATGAAGATATTAGACTATTTTATGATTGCACATGGTAAAGAATGTGATTAAAGGCTCTTTTCCTATTTCAAAAGTTTTAGTTTTCGAGGGTAATAGCTACGTATGTTGAAAAAATGAAGATATTAGACTATTTTATGATTGCAAATGGTAAAGAATGTGATTAAAGGCTCTTTTCCTATTTCAAAAGTTTTAGTTTTCGAGGGTAATAGCTACGTATGTTGAAAAAATGAAGATATTAGACTATTTTATGATTGCAAATGGTAAAGAATGTGATTAAAGGCTCTTTTCCTATTTCAAAAGTTTTAGTTTTCGAGGGTAATAGCTACGTATGTTGAAAAAATGAAGATATTAGACTATTTTATGATTGCAAATGGTAAAGAATGTGATTAAAGGCTCTTTTCCTATTTCAAAAGTTTTAGTTTTCGAGGGTAATAGCTACGTATGTTGAAAAAATGAAGATATTAGACAATTTTATGATTGCACATGGTAAAGAATGTGATTAAAGGCTCTTTTCCTATTTCAAAAGTTTTAGTTTTCGAGGGTAATAGCTACGTATGTTGAAAAAATGAAGATATTAGACAATTTTATGATTGCACATGGTAAAGAATGTGATTAAAGGCTCTTTTCCTATTTCAAAAGTTTTAGTTTTCGAGGGTAATAGCTACGTATGTTGAAAAAATGAAGATATTAGACTATTTTATGATTGCACATGGTAAAGAATGTGATTAAAGGCTCTTTTCCTATTTCAAAAGTTTTAGTTTTCGAGGGTAATAGCTACGTATGTTGAAAAAATGAAGATATTAGACTATTTTATGATTGCAAATGGTAAAGAATGTGATTAAAGGCTCTTTTCCTATTTCAAAAGTTTTAGTTTTCGAGGGTAATAGCTACGTATGTTGAAAAAATGAAGATATTAGACTATTTTATGATTGCAAATGGTAAAGAATGTGATTAAAGGCTCTTTTCCTATTTCAAAAGTTTTAGTTTTCGAGGGTAATAGCTACGTATGTTGAAAAAATGAAGATATTAGACAATTTTATGATTGCACATGGTAAAGAATGTGATTAAAGGCTCTTTTCCTATTTCAAAAGTTTTAGTTTTCGAGGGTAATAGCTACGTATGTTGAAAAAATGAAGATATTAGACTATTTTATGATTGCACATGGTAAAGAATGTGATTAAAGGCTCTTTTCCTATTTCAAAAGTTTTAGTTTTCGAGGGTAATAGCTACGTATGTTGAAAAAATGAAGATATTAGACTATTTTATGATTGCACATGGTAAAGAATGTGATTAAAGGCTCTTTTCCTATTTCAAAAGTTTTAGTTTTCGAGGGTAATAGCTACGTATGTTGAAAAAATGAAGATATTAGACTATTTTATGATTGCACATGGTAAAGAATGTGATTAAAGGCTCTTTTCCTATTTCAAAAGTTTTAGTTTTCGAGGGTAATAGCTACGTATGTTGAAAAAATGAAGATATTAGACAATTTTATGATTGCAAATGGTAAAGAATGTGATTAAAGGCTCTTTTCCTATTTCAAAAGTTTTAGTTTTCGAGGGTAATAGCTACGTATGTTGAAAAAATGAAGATATTAGACTATTTTATGATTGCACATGGTAAAGAATGTGATTAAAGGCTCTTTTCCTATTTCAAAAGTTTTAGTTTTCGAGGGTAATAGCTACGTATGTTGAAAAAATGAAGATATTAGACAATTTTATGATTGCACATGGTAAAGAATGTGATTAAAGGCTCTTTTCCTATTTCAAAAGTTTTAGTTTTCGAGGGTAATAGCTACGTATGTTGAAAAAATGAAGATATTAGACTATTTTATGATTGCAATGGTAAAGAATGTGATTAAAGGCTCTTTTCCTATTTCAAAAGTTTTAGTTTTCGAGGGTAATAGCTACGTATGTTGAAAAAATGAAGATATTAGACTATTTTATGATTGCACATGGTAAAGAATGTGATTAAAGGCTCTTTTCCTATTTCAAAAGTTTTAGTTTTCGAGGGTAATAGCTACGTATGTTGAAAAAATGAAGATATTAGACTATTTTATGATTGCAAATGGTAAAGAATGTGATTAAAGGCTCTTTTCCTATTTCAAAAGTTTTAGTTTTCGAGGGTAATAGCTACGTATGTTGAAAAAATGAAGATATTAGACTATTTTATGATTGCACATGGTAAAGAATGTGATTAAAGGCTCTTTTCCTATGTCAAAAGTTTTAGTTTTCGAGGGTAATAGCTTTGTCTGTGGAAAAAATGAAGATATTAGACAATTTTATGATTGCACATGGTAAAGAATGTGATTAAAGGCTCTTTTCCTATTTCAAAAGTTTTAGTTTTCGAGGGTAATAGCTACGTATGTTGAAAAAATGAAGATATTAGACTATTTTATGATTGCACATGGTAAAGAATGTGATTAAAGGCTCTTTTCCTATTTCAAAAGTTTTAGTTTTCGAGGGTAATAGCTACGTATGTTGAAAAAATGAAGATATTAGACTATTTTATGATTGCAATGGTAAAGAATGTGATTAAAGGCTCTTTTCCTATTTCAAAAGTTTTAGTTTTCGAGGGTAATAGCTACGTATGTTGAAAAAATGAAGATATTAGACTATTTTATGATTGCAAATGGTAAAGAATGTGATTAAAGGCTCTTTTCCTATTTCAAAAGTTTTAGTTTTCGAGGGTAATAGCTACGTATGTTGAAAAAATGAAGATATTAGACTATTTTATGATTGCACATGGTAAAGAATGTGATTAAAGGCTCTTTTCCTATTTCAAAAGTTTTAGTTTTCGAGGGTAATAGCTACGTATGTTGAAAAAATGAAGATATTAGACTATTTTATGATTGCACATGGTAAAGAATGTGATTAAAGGCTCTTTTCCTATTTCAAAAGTTTTAGTTTTCGAGGGTAATAGCTACGTATGTTGAAAAAATGAAGATATTAGACAATTTTATGATTGCACATGGTAAAGAATGTGATTAAAGGCTCTTTTCCTATTTCAAAAGTTTTAGTTTTCGAGGGTAATAGCTACGTATGTTGAAAAAATGAAGATATTAGACAATTTTATGATTGCACATGGTAAAGAATGTGATTAAAGGCTCTTTTCCTATTTCAAAAGTTTTAGTTTTCGAGGGTAATAGCTACGTATGTTGAAAAAATGAAGATATTAGACTATTTTATGATTGCAAATGGTAAAGAATGTGATTAAAGGCTCTTTTCCTATTTCAAAAGTTTTAGTTTTCGAGGGTAATAGCTACGTATGTTGAAAAAATGAAGATATTAGACTATTTTATGATTGCACATGGTAAAGAATGTGATTAAAGGCTCTTTTCCTATTTCAAAAGTTTTAGTTTTCGAGGGTAATAGCTACGTATGTTGAAAAAATGAAGATATTAGACTATTTTATGATTGCACATGGTAAAGAATGTGATTAAAGGCTCTTTTCCTATTTCAAAAGTTTTAGTTTTCGAGGGTAATAGCTACGTATGTTGAAAAAATGAAGATATTAGACTATTTTATGATTGCACATGGTAAAGAATGTGATTAAAGGCTCTTTTCCTATTTCAAAAGTTTTAGTTTTCGAGGGTAATAGCTACGTATGTTGAAAAAATGAAGATATTAGACTATTTTATGATTGCAAATGGTAAAGAATGTGATTAAAGGCTCTTTTCCTATTTCAAAAGTTTTAGTTTTCGAGGGTAATAGCTACGTATGTTGAAAAAATGAAGATATTAGACTATTTTATGATTGCATGGTAAAGAATGTGATTAAAGGCTCTTTTCCTATTTCAAAAGTTTTAGTTTTCGAGGGTAATAGCTACGTATGTTGAAAAAATGAAGATATTAGACAATTTTATGATTGCACATGGTAAAGAATGTGATTAAAGGCTCTTTTCCTATTTCAAAAGTTTTAGTTTTCGAGGGTAATAGCTACGTATGTGAAAAAATGAAGATATTAGACAATTTTATGATTGCACATGGTAAAGAATGTGATTAAAGGCTCTTTTCCTATTTCAAAAGTTTTAGTTTTCGAGGGTAATAGCTACGTATGTTGAAAAAATGAAGATATTAGACTATTTTATGATTGCACATGGTAAAGAATGTGATTAAAGGCTCTTTTCCTATTTCAAAAGTTTTAGTTTTCGAGGGTAATAGCTACGTATGTTGAAAAAATGAAGATATTAGACTATTTTATGATTGCAAATGGTAAAGAATGTGATTAAAGGCTCTTTTCCTATTTCAAAAGTTTTAGTTTTCGAGGGTAATAGCTACGTATGTTGAAAAAATGAAGATATTAGACTATTTTATGATTGCAATGGTAAAGAATGTGATTAAAGGCTCTTTTCCTATTTCAAAAGTTTTAGTTTTCGAGGGTAATAGCTACGTATGTTGAAAAAATGAAGATATTAGACTATTTTATGATTGCAAATGGTAAAGAATGTGATTAAAGGCTCTTTTCCTATTTCAAAAGTTTTAGTTTTCGAGGGTAATAGCTACGTATGTTGAAAAAATGAAGATATTAGACAATTTTATGATTGCACATGGTAAAGAATGTGATTAAAGGCTCTTTTCCTATTTCAAAAGTTTTAGTTTTCGAGGGTAATAGCTACGTATGTTGAAAAAATGAAGATATTAGACTATTTTATGATTGCACATGGTAAAGAATGTGATTAAAGGCTCTTTTCCTATTTCAAAAGTTTTAGTTTTCGAGGGTAATAGCTACGTATGTTGAAAAAATGAAGATATTAGACTATTTTATGATTGCACATGGTAAAGAATGTGATTAAAGGCTCTTTTCCTATTTCAAAAGTTTTAGTTTTCGAGGGTAATAGCTATGTATGTTGAAAAAATGAAGATATTAGACTATTTTATGATTGCACATGGTAAAGAATGTGATTAAAGGCTCTTTTCCTATTTCAAAAGTTTTAGTTTTCGAGGGTAATAGCTACGTATGTTGAAAAAATGAAGATATTAGACTATTTTATGATTGCAAATGGTAAAGAATGTGATTAAAGGCTCTTTTCCTATTTCAAAAGTTTTAGTTTTCGAGGGTAATAGCTACGTATGTTGAAAAAATGAAGATATTAGACTATTTTATGATTGCACATGGTAAAGAATGTGATTAAAGGCTCTTTTCCTATTTCAAAAGTTTTAGTTTTCGAGGGTAATAGCTACGTATGTTGAAAAAATGAAGATATTAGACAATTTTATGATTGCACATGGTAAAGAATGTGATTAAAGGCTCTTTTCCTATTTCAAAAGTTTTAGTTTTCGAGGGTAATAGCTACGTATGTTGAAAAAATGAAGATATTAGACTATTTTATGATTGCACATGGTAAAGAATGTGATTAAAGGCTCTTTTCCTATTTCAAAAGTTTTAGTTTTCGAGGGTAATAGCTACGTATGTTGAAAAAATGAAGATATTAGACTATTTTATGATTGCAAATGGTAAAGAATGTGATTAAAGGCTCTTTTCCTATTTCAAAAGTTTTAGTTTTCGAGGGTAATAGCTACGTATGTTGAAAAAATGAAGATATTAGACTATTTTATGATTGCACATGGTAAAGAATGTGATTAAAGGCTCTTTTCCTATTTCAAAAGTTTTAGTTTTCGAGGGTAATAGCTACGTATGTTGAAAAAATGAAGATATTAGACTATTTTATGATTGCAAATGGTAAAGAATGTGATTAAAGGCTCTTTTCCTATTTCAAAAGTTTTAGTTTTCGAGGGTAATAGCTACGTATGTTGAAAAAATGAAGATATTAGACTATTTTATGATTGCACATGGTAAAGAATGTGATTAAAGGCTCTTTTCCTATTTCAAAAGTTTTAGTTTTCGAGGGTAATAGCTACGTATGTTGGAAAAAATGAAGATATTAGACTATTTTATGATTGCAAATGGTAAAGAATGTGATTAAAGGCTCTTTTCCTATTTCAAAAGTTTTAGTTTTCGAGGGTAATAGCTACGTATGTTGAAAAAATGAAGATATTAGACTATTTTATGATTGCAAATGGTAAAGAATGTGATTAAAGGCTCTTTTCCTATTTCAAAAGTTTTAGTTTTCGAGGGTAATAGCTACGTATGTTGAAAAAATGAAGATATTAGACAATTTTATGATTGCACATGGTAAAGAATGTGATTAAAGGCTCTTTTCCTATTTCAAAAGTTTTAGTTTTCGAGGGTAATAGCTACGTATGTGAAAAAATGAAGATATTAGACTATTTTATGATTGCACATGGTAAAGAATGTGATTAAAGGCTCTTTTCCTATTTCAAAAGTTTTAGTTTTCGAGGGTAATAGCTACGTATGTTGAAAAAATGAAGATATTAGACTATTTTATGATTGCACATGGTAAAGAATGTGATTAAAGGCTCTTTTCCTATTCAAAAGTTTTAGTTTTCGAGGGTAATAGCTACGTATGTTGAAAAAATGAAGATATTAGACTATTTTATGATTGCACATGGTAAAGAATGTGATTAAAGGCTCTTTTCCTATTTCAAAAGTTTTAGTTTTCGAGGGTAATAGCTACGTATGTTGAAAAAATGAAGATATTAGACTATTTTATGATTGCACATGGTAAAGAATGTGATTAAAGGCTCTTTTCCTATTTCAAAAGTTTTAGTTTTCGAGGGTAATAGCTACGTATGTTGAAAAAATGAAGATATTAGACTATTTTATGATTGCAATGGTAAAGAATGTGATTAAAGGCTCTTTTCCTATTTCAAAAGTTTTAGTTTTCGAGGGTAATAGCTACGTATGTTGAAAAAATGAAGATATTAGACAATTTTATGATTGCACATGGTAAAGAATGTGATTAAAGGCTCTTTTCCTATTTCAAAAGTTTTAGTTTTCGAGGGTAATAGCTACGTATGTTGAAAAAATGAAGATATTAGACTATTTTATGATTGCACATGGTAAAGAATGTGATTAAAGGCTCTTTTCCTATTTCAAAAGTTTTAGTTTTCGAGGGTAATAGCTGTCTGTGGAAAAAATGAAGATATTAGACTATTTTATGATTGCAAATGGTAAAGAATGTGATTAAAGGCTCTTTTCCTATTTCAAAAGTTTTAGTTTTCGAGGGTAATAGCTACGTATGTTGAAAAACTAAAGATATTAGACTATTTTATGATTGCACATGGTAAAGAATGTGATTAAAGGCTCTTTTCCTATTTCAAAAGTTTTAGTTTTCGAGGGTAATAGCTACGTATGTTGAAAAAATGAAGATATTAGACTATTTTATGATTGCACATGGTAAAGAATGTGATTAAAGGCTCTTTTCCTATTTCAAAAGTTTTAGTTTTCGAGGGTAATAGCTACGTATGTTGAAAAAATGAAGATATTAGACTATTTTATGATTGCAAATGGTAAAGAATGTGATTAAAGGCTCTTTTCCTATTTCAAAAGTTTTAGTTTTCGAGGGTAATAGCTACGTATGTTAAAAAATGAAGATATTAGACTATTTTATGATTGCACATGGTAAAGAATGTGATTAAAGGCTCTTTTCCTATTTCAAAAGTTTTAGTTTTCGAGGGTAATAGCTACGTATGTTGAAAAAATGAAGATATTAGACTATTTTATGATTGCACATGGTAAAGAATGTGATTAAAGGCTCTTTTCCTATTTCAAAAGTTTTAGTTTTCGAGGGTAATAGCTACGTATGTTGAAAAAATGAAGATATTAGACTATTTTATGATTGCACATGGTAAAGAATGTGATTAAAGGCTCTTTTCCTATTTCAAAAGTTTTAGTTTTCGAGGGTAATAGCTACGTATGTTGAAAAAATGAAGATATTAGACTATTTTATGATTGCACATGGTAAAGAATGTGATTAAAGGCTCTTTTCCTATTTCAAAAGTTTTAGTTTTCGAGGGTAATAGCTATGTATGTTGAAAAAATGAAGATATTAGACTATTTTATGATTGCACATGGTAAAGAATGTGATTAAAGGCTCTTTTCCTATTTCAAAAGTTTTAGTTTTCGAGGGTAATAGCTACGTATGTTGAAAAAATGAAGATATTAGACTATTTTATGATTGCACATGGTAAAGAATGTGATTAAAGGCTCTTTTCCTATTTCAAAAGTTTTAGTTTTCGAGGGTAATAGCTACGTATGTTGAAAAAATGAAGATATTAGACTATTTTATGATTGCACATGGTAAAGAATGTGATTAAAGGCTCTTTTCCTATTTCAAAAGTTTTAGTTTTCGAGGGTAATAGCTACGTATGTTGAAAAAATGAAGATATTAGACTATTTTATGATTGCACATGGTAAAGAATGTGATTAAAGGCTCTTTTCCTATTTCAAAAGTTTTAGTTTTCGAGGGTAATAGCTACGTATGTTGAAAAAATGAAGATATTAGACAATTTTATGATTGCACATGGTAAAGAATGTGATTAAAGGCTCTTTTCCTATTTCAAAAGTTTTAGTTTTCGAGGGTAATAGCTACGTATGTTGAAAAAATGAAGATATTAGACTATTTTATGATTGCAAATGGTAAAGAATGTGATTAAAGGCTCTTTTCCTATTTCAAAAGTTTTAGTTTTCGAGGGTAATAGCTACGTATGTTGAAAAAATGAAGATATTAGACTATTTTATGATTGCACATGGTAAAGAATGTGATTAAAGGCTCTTTTCCTATTTCAAAAGTTTTAGTTTTCGAGGGTAATAGCTACGTATGTGGAAAAAATGAAGATATTAGACTATTTTATGATTGCACATGGTAAAGAATGTGATTAAAGGCTCTTTTCCTATTTCAAAAGTTTTAGTTTTCGAGGGTAATAGCTACGTATGTTGAAAAAATGAAGATATTAGACTATTTTATGATTGCACATGGTAAAGAATGTGATTAAAGGCTCTTTTCCTATTTCAAAAGTTTTAGTTTTCGAGGGTAATAGCTACGTATGTTGAAAAAATGAAGATATTAGACTATTTTATGATTGCAAATGGTAAAGAATGTGATTAAAGGCTCTTTTCCTATTTCAAAAGTTTTAGTTTTCGAGGGTAATAGCTACGTATGTTGAAAAAATGAAGATATTAGACTATTTTATGATTGCAATGGTAAAGAATGTGATTAAAGGCTCTTTTCCTATTTCAAAAGTTTTAGTTTTCGAGGGTAATAGCTACGTATGTTGAAAAAATGAAGATATTAGACTATTTTATGATTGCACATGGTAAAGAATGTGATTAAAGGCTCTTTTCCTATGTCAAAAGTTTTAGTTTTCGAGGGTAATAGCTACGTATGTTGAAAAAATGAAGATATTAGACTATTTTATGATTGCAATGGTAAAGAATGTGATTAAAGGCTCTTTTCCTATTTCAAAAGTTTTAGTTTTCGAGGGTAATAGCTACGTATGTTGAAAAAATGAAGATATTAGACTATTTTATGATTGCACATGGTAAAGAATGTGATTAAAGGCTCTTTTCCTATTTCAAAAGTTTTAGTTTTCGAGGGTAATAGCTACGTATGTTGAAAAAATGAAGATATTAGACTATTTTATGATTGCAAATGGTAAAGAATGTGATTAAAGGCTCTTTTCCTATTTCAAAAGTTTTAGTTTTCGAGGGTAATAGCTACGTATGTTGAAAAAATGAAGATATTAGACTATTTTATGATTGCACATGGTAAAGAATGTGATTAAAGGCTCTTTTCCTATTTCAAAAGTTTTAGTTTTCGAGGGTAATAGCTACGTATGTTGAAAAAATGAAGATATTAGACTATTTTATGATTGCAAATGGTAAAGAATGTGATTAAAGGCTCTTTTCCTATTTCAAAAGTTTTAGTTTTCGAGGGTAATAGCTACGTATGTTGAAAAAATGAAGATATTAGACTATTTTATGATTGCACATGGTAAAGAATGTGATTAAAGGCTCTTTTCCTATTTCAAAAGTTTTAGTTTTCGAGGGTAATAGCTACGTATGTTGAAAAAATGAAGATATTAGACAATTTTATGATTGCACATGGATAAGAATGTGATTAAAGGCTCTTTTCCTATTTCAAAAGTTTTAGTTTTCGAGGGTAATAGCTACGTATGTTGAAAAAATGAAGATATTAGACTATTTTATGATTGCACATGGTAAAGAATGTGATTAAAGGCTTTTTCCTATTTCAAAAGTTTTAGTTTTCGAGGGTAATAGCTACGTATGTTGAAAAAATGAAGATATTAGACAATTTTATGATTGCAAATGGTAAAGAATGTGATTAAAGGCTCTTTTCCTATTTCAAAAGTTTTAGTTTTCGAGGGTAATAGCTACGTATGTTGAAAAAATGAAGATATTAGACTATTTTATGATTGCACATGGTAAAGAATGTGATTAAAGGCTCTTTTCCTATTTCAAAAGTTTTAGTTTTCGAGGGTAATAGCTACGTATGTTGAAAAAATGAAGATATTAGACTATTTTATGATTGCACATGGTAAAGAATGTGATTAAAGGCTCTTTTCCTATTTCAAAAGTTTTAGTTTTCGAGGGTAATAGCTACGTATGTTGAAAAAATGAAGATATTAGACTATTTTATGATTGCAAATGGTAAAGAATGTGATTAAAGGCTCTTTTCCTATTTCAAAAGTTTTAGTTTTCGAGGGTAATAGCTACGTATGTTGAAAAAATGAAGATATTAGACTATTTTATGATTGCACATGGTAAAGAATGTGATTAAAGGCTCTTTTCCTATTTCAAAAGTTTTAGTTTTCGAGGGTAATAGCTACGTATGTTGAAAAAATGAAGATATTAGACTATTTTATGATTGCAAATGGTAAAGAATGTGATTAAAGGCTCTTTTCCTATTTCAAAAGTTTTAGTTTTCGAGGGTAATAGCTACGTATGTTGAAAAAATGAAGATATTAGACTATTTTATGATTGCACATGGTAAAGAATGTGATTAAAGGCTCTTTTCCTATGTCAAAAGTTTTAGTTTTCGAGGGTAATAGCTGTCTGTGGAAAAAATGAAGATATTAGACAATTTTATGATTGCACATGGTAAAGAATGTGATTAAAGGCTCTTTTCCTATTTCAAAAGTTTTAGTTTTCGAGGGTAATAGCTACGTATGTTGAAAAAATGAAGATATTAGACTATTTTATGATTGCACATGGTAAAGAATGTGATTAAAGGCTCTTTTCCTATTTCAAAAGTTTTAGTTTTCGAGGGTAATAGCTACGTATGTTGAAAAAATGAAGATATTAGACTATTTTATGATTGCAAATGGTAAAGAATGTGATTAAAGGCTCTTTTCCTATTTCAAAAGTTTTAGTTTTCGAGGGTAATAGCTACGTATGTTGAAAAAATGAAGATATTAGACTATTTTATGATTGCAAATGGTAAAGAATGTGATTAAAGGCTCTTTTCCTATTTCAAAAGTTTTAGTTTTCGAGGGTAATAGCTACGTATGTTGAAAAAATGAAGATATTAGACTATTTTATGATTGCACATGGTAAAGAATGTGATTAAAGGCTCTTTTCCTATTTCAAAAGTTTTAGTTTTCGAGGGTAATAGCTACGTATGTTGAAAAAATGAAGATATTAGACAATTTTATGATTGCACATGGTAAAGAATGTGATTAAAGGCTCTTTTCCTATTTCAAAAGTTTTAGTTTTCGAGGGTAATAGCTACGTATGTTGAAAAAATGAAGATATTAGACTATTTTATGATTGCAAATGGTAAAGAATGTGATTAAAGGCTCTTTTCCTATTTCAAAAGTTTTAGTTTTCGAGGGTAATAGCTACGTATGTTGAAAAAATGAAGATATTAGACTATTTTATGATTGCACATGGTAAAGAATGTGATTAAAGGCTCTTTTCCTATTTCAAAAGTTTTAGTTTTCGAGGGTAATAGCTATTGTATGTTGAAAAAATGAAGATATTAGACTATTTTATGATTGCAATGGTAAAGAATGTGATTAAAGGCTCTTTTCCTATTTCAAAAGTTTTAGTTTTCGAGGGTAATAGCTACGTATGTTGAAAAAATGAAGATATTAGACTATTTTATGATTGCAAATGGTAAAGAATGTGATTAAAGGCTCTTTTCCTATTTCAAAAGTTTTAGTTTTCGAGGGTAATAGCTACGTATGTTGAAAAAATGAAGATATTAGACTATTTTATGATTGCAAATGGTAAAGAATAGCTACGTATGTTGAAAAAATGAAGATATTAGACTATTTTATGATTGCACATGGTAAAGAATGTGATTAAAGGCTCTTTTCCTTTTCAAAAGTTTTAGTTTTCGGGGTAATAGCTACGTCTGTGGAAAAAATGAAGATATTAGACTATTTATGATTGCACATGGTAAAGAATGTGATTAAAGGCTCTTTTCCTATTTCAAAAGTTTTAGTTTTCGGGGTAATAGCTACGTCTGTGGAAAAAATGAAGATATTAGACTATTTTATGATTGCGCATGGTAAAGAATGTGATTAAAGGCTCTTTTCCTATTTCAAAAGTTTTAGTTTTCGGAGGTAATAGCTACGTCTGTGGAAAAAATGAAGATATTAGACTATTTTATGATTGCACATGGTAAAGAATTTGATTAAAGGCTCTTTTCCTATTTCAAAAGTTTTAGTTTTCGGGGGTAATAGCTACGTCTGTGGAAAAAATGAAGATATTAGACTATTTTATGATTGCACATGGTAAAGAATGTGATTAAAGGCTCTTTTCCTATTTCAAAAGTTTTAGTTTTCGGGGGTAATAGCTACGTCTGTGGAAAAAATGAAGATATTAGACTATTTTATGATTGCACATGGTAAAGAATCTGATTAAAGGCTCTTTTCCTATTTCAAAAGTTTTAGTTTTCGGGGGTAATAGCTACGTCTGTGGAAAAAATGAAGATATTAGACTATTTTATGATTGCAAAATGGTAAAGAATGTGATTAAAGGCTCTTTTCCTATTTCAAAAGTTTTAGTTTCGGGGTTAATAGCTACGTCCGTGGAAAAAATGAAGATATTAGACTATTTTATGATTGCGCATGGTAAAGAATGTGATTAAAGGCTCTTTTCCTATTTCAAAAGTTTTAGTTTTCGAGGGTAATAGCTACGTCTGTGGAAAAAATGAAGATATTAGACTATTTTATGATTGCACATGGTAAAGAATGTGATTAAAGGCTCTTTTGCTATTTCAAAAGTTTTAGTTTTCGAGGGTAATAGCTACGTCTATGGAAAAAATGAAGATATTAGACTATTTTATGATTGCAAGTAAAGAATGTGATTAAAGGCTCTTTTCCTATTTCAAAAGTTTTAGTTTTCGGGGGTAATAGCTACGTCTGTGGAAAAAATGAAGATATTAGACTATTTTATGATTGCAAATGGTAAAGAATGTGATTAAAGGCTCTTTTCCTATTTCAAAAGTTTTAGTTTCGAGGGTAATAGCTACGTCCGTGGAAAAAATGAAGATATTAGACTATTTTATGATTGCGCATGGTAAAGAATGTGATTAAAGGCTCTTTTCCTATTTCAAAAGTTTTAGTTTTCGAGGGTAATAGCTACGTCCATGGAAAAAATGAAGATATTAGACTATTTTATGATTGCACATGGTAAAGAATGTGATTAAAGGCTCTTTTCCTATTCAAAAGTTTTAGTTTTCGAGGGTAATAGCTACGTCTGTGGAAAAAATGAAGATATTAGACTATTTTATGATTGCACATGGTAAAGAATGTGATTAAAGGCTCTTTTCCTATTTCAAAAGTTTTAGTTTTCGAGGGTAATAGCTACGTCCATGGAAAAAAATGAAGATATTAGACTATTTTATGATTGCACATGGTAAAGAATTTGATTAAAGGCTCTTTTCCTATTTCAAAAGTTATAGTTTCCGAGGGTAATAGCTAAGACCATGGAAAAAATGAAGATATTAGACTATTTTATGATTGCACATGGTAAAGAATTTGATTAAAGGCTCTTTTCCTATTTCAAAAGTTTTAGTTTTCGGGGGGTAATAGCTACGTCTGTGGAAAAAATGAAGATATTAGACTATTTTATGATTGCACATGGTAAAGAATCTGATTAAAGGCTCTTTTCCTATTTCAAAAGTTTTAGTTTTCGGGGGTAATAGCTACGTCTGTGGAAAAAATGAATATATTAGACTATTTTATGATTGCATTTGGTAAAGAATCTGATTAAAGGCTCATTTTCCTTTTTCAAAAGTTTTAGTTTTCGGGGGTAATAGCTACGTCTGTGGAAAAGATGAAGATATTAGACTATTTTATGATTGCACATGGTAAAGAATCTGATTAAAGGCTCTTTTCCTATTTCAAAAGTTTTAGTTTTCAGGGGTAATAGCTACGTCTGTGGAAAAAATGAAGATATTAGACTATTTTGTGATTGCACATGGTAAAGAATCTGATTAAAGGCTCTTTTGCTATTTCAAAAGTTTTAGTTTTCGAGGGTAATAGCTACGTCTATGGAAAAAATGAAGATATTAGACTATTTTATGATTGCAAGTAAAGAATGTGATTAAAGGCTCTTTTCCTATTTCAAAAGTTTTAGTTTTCGGGGGTACTAGCTACGTCTGTGGAAAAAATGAAGATATTAGACTATTTTATGATTGCGCATGGTAAAGAATGTGATTAAAGGCTCTTTTCCTATTTCAAAACGTCCGTGGAAAAAAATGAAGATATTAGACTATTTTATGATTGCGCATGGTAAAGAATGTGATTAAAGGCTCTTTTCCTATTTCAAAAGTTTTAGTTTTCGAGGGTAATAGCTACGTCCATGGAAAAAAATGAAGATATTAGACTATTTTATGATTGCACATGGTAAAGAATTTGATTAAAGGCTCTTTTCCTGATTCAAAAGTTTTAGTTTTCGGGGGTAATAGCTACGTCTGTGGAAAAAATGAAAATATTAAACTATTTTATGATTGCATATGGTAAAGAATCTGATTAAAGGCTCTTTTCCTATTTCAAAGTTTTAGTTTTCGGGGTAATAGCTAGGTCTGTGGAAAAAATGAATATATTAGACTATTTTATGATTGCATTTGGTAAAGAATTGATTAAAGGCTCTTTTTCTATTTCAAAAGTTTTAGTTTTCGGGGGTAATAGCTACGTCTGTCGAAAAAATGAAGATATTAGACTATTTTATGATTGCACATGGTAAAGAATCTGATTAAAGGCTCTTTTCCTATTTCAAAAGTTTTAGTTTTCGGGGTTAACAGCTACGTCTTTGGAAAAAATGAATATATTAGACTATTTTATGATTGCATTTGGTAAAGAATCTGATTAAAGGTTCTTTTCCTATTTCAAAAGTTTTAGTTTTCGGGGGTAATAGCTACGTCTGTGGAAAAAATGAAGATATTAGACTATTTTATGATTGCACATGGTAAAGAATCTGATTAAAGGTTCTTTTCCTTTTTCAAAAGTTTTAGTTTTCGGGGGTAATAGCTACGTCTGTGGAAAAAATGAAGATATTAGACTATTTTATGATTGCAAATGGTAAAGAATGTGATTAAAGGCTCTTTTCCTATTTCAAAATTTTTAGTTTCGGGGTTAATAGCTACGTCCGTGGAAAAAAATGAAGATATTAGACTATTTTATGATTGCGCATGGTAAAGAATGTGATTAAAGGCTCTTTTCCTATTTCAAAAGTTTTAGTTTTCGAGGGTAATAGCTACGTCCATGGAAAAAATGAAGATATTAGACTATTTTATGATTGCACATGTTAAAGAATTTGATTAAAGGCTCTTTTCCTGATTCAAAAGTTTTAGTTTTCGGGGGTAATAGCTACGTCTGTGGAAAAAATGAAAATATTAAACTATTTTATGATTGCACATGGTAAAGAATCTGATTAAAGGCTCTTTTCCTATTTCAAAGTTTTAGTTTTCGGGGGTAATAGCTAGGTCTGTGGAAAAAATGAATATATTAGACTATTTTATGATTGCATTTGGTAAAGAATTTGATTAAAGGCTCTTTTTCTATTTCAAAAGTTTTAGTTTTCGGGGGTAATAGCTACGTCTGTCGAAAAAATGAAGATATTAGACTATTTTATGATTGCACATGGTAAAGAATCTGATTAAAGGCTCTTTTCCTATTTCAAAAGTTTTAGTTTTCGGGGTTAACAGCTACGTCTTTGGAAAAAATGAATATATTAGACTATTTTATGATTGCATTTGGTAAAGAATCTGGTTAAAGGTTCTTTTCCTATTTCAAAAGTTTTAGTTTTCGGGGGTAATAGCTACGTCTGTGGAAAAAATGAAGATATTAGACTATTTTATGATTGCACATGGTAAAGAATCTGATTAAAGGTTCTTTTCCTATTTCAAAAGTTTTAGTTTTCGGGGTTAACAGCTACGTCTGTGGAAAAAATGAATATATTAGACTATCTTATGATTGCGCAAGCTAAAGAATTTGATTAAAGGCTCTTTTCCTATTTCAAAGGTTTTAGTTTTCGGGGGTACTAGCTACGTCTGTGGAAAAAAATTAAAATATTAGACTATTTTATGATTGCAAATGGTAAAGAATGTGATTAAAGGCTCTTTTCCTATTTCAAAAGTTTTAGTTTTCGGGGTTAATAGCTACGTCCGTGGAAAAAATGAAGATATTAGACTATTTTATGATTGCGCATGGTAAAGAATGTGATTAAAGGCTCTTTTCCTATTTCAAAAGTTTTAGTTTCCGAGGGTAATAGCTAAGTCCATGGAAAAAATGAAGATATTAGACTATTTTATGATTGCACATGGTAAAGAATCTGATTTAAGGCTCTTTTCCTATTTCAAAAGTTTTAGTTTTCGGGGGTAATAGCTACGTCTGTGGAAAAAATGAATATATTAGACTATTTAATGATTGCATTTGGTAAAGAATTTGATTAAAGGCTCTTTTCCTATTACAAAAAGTTTTAGTTTTCGGGGGTAATAGCTACGTCTGTGGAAAAAATGAAGATATTAGACTATTTTATGATTGCATTTAGTAAAGAATCTGATTAAAGGCTCTTTTCATATTTCAAAAGTTTTAGTTTTCGGGGGTAATAGCTACGTCTGTGGAAAAAATGAAGATATTGCACTATTCTATGATTGCGCATGCTAAAGAATGTGATTAAAGGCTCTTTTCCTATTTCAAAAGTTTTAGTTTTCGGGGTTAACAGCTACGTCTGTGGAAAAAATGAATATATTAGACTATTTTATGATTGCATTTGGTAAAGAATCTGATTAAAGGCTCATTTTCCTTTTTCAAAAGTTTTAGTTTTCGGGGGTAATAGCTACGTCTGTGGAAAAGATGAAGATATTAGACTATTTTATGATTGCACAAGGTAAAGAATCTGATTAAAGGCTCATTTTCCTTTTTCAAAAGTTTTAGTTTTCGGGGGTACTAGCTACGTCTGTGGAAAAGATGAAGATATTAGACTATTTTATGATTGCAAATGGTAAAGAATGTGATTAAAGGCTCTTTTCCTATTTCAAAAGTTTTATTTTTCGGGGTTAATAGCTACGTCCGTGGAAAAAATGAAGATATTAGACCATTTTATGATTGCGCATGGTAAAGAATGTGAATAAATGCTCTTTTCCTATTTCAAAAGTTTTAGTTTCCGAGGGTAATAGCTAAGTCCATGGAAAAAATGAAGATATTAGACTATTTTATGATTGCACATGGTAAAGAATCTGATTTAAGGCTCTTTTCCTATTTCAAAAGTTTTAGTTTTCGGGGGTAATAGCTACGTCTGTGGAAAAAATGAATATATTAGACTATTTTATGATTGCATTTGGTAAAGAATTTGATTAAAGGCTCTTTTCCTATTTCAAAAGTTTTAGTTTTCGGGGGTAATAGCTACGTCTGTGGAAAAAATGAAGATATTAGACTATTTTATGATTGCATTTAGTAAAGAATCTGATTAAAGGCTCTTTTCCTATTTCAAAAGTTTTAGTTTTCGGGGGTAATAGCTACGTCTGTGGAAAAAATGAAGATATTGGACTATTTTATGATTGCGCATGCTAAAGAATGTGATTAAAGGCTCTTTTCTTATTTCAAAAGTTTTAATTTTCGGGGGTAATAGCTATGTCTGTGGAAAAAATGAAGATATTAGACTATTTTATGATTGCGCATGGTAAAGAATGTGATTAAAGGCTCTTTTCCTATTTCAAAAGTATTAGTTTTTGGGGGGTAATAGCTACGTCTGTGGAAAAAATGAAGATATTAGACTATTTTATGATTGCACATGGTAAAGAATCTGATTAAAGGCTCTTTTCCTTTTTCAAAAGTTTTAGTTTTCGGGGGTAATAGCTAAGTCTGTGGAAAAAATGAAGATATTAGACTATGTTATGATTGCACATGGTAAAGAATCTGATTAAATATGGATGATTTGGTATATGAGTGTCGCAGCTCTCAGAGGGGAAGTTTTGGTCCCAAGTTTGCTGGACCAGTAGTGTGGAATTCTTTACCAATGAGTATAAGGTTATCTGAAAATGTTAGCCAGTTTAAGAGTAGACTGAAGAATCACCTTCTGAGTAGAAAATAAATAAATAATTTAAATTGGATGGCTTATTGATTTGTTTTTTTTAAGTGTTGTTGTTTTTTGTTTTTTTTTTTTTTTTTTTTTTTTTTTTTTTTTTTTTTTTTTTTTTTTCTTATTCTTTGTTTTCATGTTGTTTTCTTGTTCCCAATTTTTTTGTTTCATTTTTTTTTTTTTTTTTTTTTTTTTTCTTATTCTTTGTTTTCATGTTGTTTTCTTGTTCCCAATTTTTTTTGTTTCATTTTGTTTTTTTTTTTTTTGTTTTTTTTTGTTAATGTTGTTGGTATTGGTGCTCATTAATGTTTATCAGCCACTACTAACAAGTCTCTGACTTTCTAAAGTGGCTGATGTGGTTTTTTTTTGTATATTGATGATATGTATAATAAAAGTGTCCTCTCTCTAAATTAAAGGCTCTTTTCCTATTTCAAAAGTTTTAGTTTTCGGGGGTAATAGCTACGTCTGTGGAAAAAATGAAGATATTGGACTATTTTATGATTGGGCATGCTGAAGAATGTGATTAAAGGCTCTTTTCCTATTTCAAAAGTTTTAGTTTTCGGAGGTAATTGCTACGTCTGTGGAAAAAATGAAGATATTAGACTATTTTATGATTGCACATGGTAAAGAACATGAATTAAGGCTCTTTTCCTATTTCAAAAGTTTTAGTTTTCGGGGTAATAGCTACGTCTGTGGAAAAAATGAATATATTAGACTATTTTATGATTGCATTTGGTAAAGAATCTGATTAAAGGCTCTTTTCCTATTTCAAAAGTTTTAGTTTTCAGGGGTAATAGCTACGTCTGTGATAAAAATGAAGATATTAGACTATTTTATGATTGCGCATGGTAAAGAATGTGATTAAAGGCTCTTTTCCTATTTCAAAAGTTTTAGTTTTCGGGGGTAATAGCTACGTCCGTGGAAAAAATGAAGATATTAGACTATTTTATGATTGCACATGGTAAAGAATCTGATTAAAGGCTCTTTTCCTATTTCAAAAGTTTTAGTTTTCAGGGGTAATAGCTACGTCTGTGGAAAAAATGAAGATATTAGACTATTTTATGATTGCACATGGTAAAGAATCTGATTAAAGGCTCTTTTCCTATTTCAAAAGTTTTAGTTTTCGGGAGTAATAGCTACGTCTGTGGAAAAAATGAAGATATTGGACTATTTTATGATTTCGCATGCTAAAGAATGTGATTAAAGGCTCTTTTCCTATTTCAAAAGTTTTAATTTTTGGGGGTAATAGCTATGTCTGTGGAAAAAATGAAGATATTAGACTATTTTATGATTGCGCATGGTAAAGAATGTGATTAAAGGCTCTTTTCCTATTTCAAAAGTATTAGTTTTCGGGGGTAATAGCTACGTCTGTGGAAAAAATGAAGATATGATACTATTTTAAGATTGCACATGGTAAAGAATCTGATTAAAGGCTCTTTTCCTTTTTCAAAAGTTTTAGTTTTCGGGGGTAATAGCTACGTCTGTGGAAAAAATGAAGATATTAGACTATGTTATGATTGCACATGGTAAAGAATCTGATTAAAGGCTCTTTTCCTATTTCAAAAGTTTTAGTTTTCGGGGGTAATAGCTACGTCTGTGGAAAAAATGAAGATATTGGACTATTTTATGATTGCGCATGCTAAAGAATGTGATTAAAGGCTCTTTTCCTATTTCAAAAGTTTTAGTTTTCGGAGGTAATAGCTACGTCTGTGGAAAAAATGAAGATATTAGACTATTTTATGATTGCACATGGTAAAGAATCTGAATTAAGGCTCTTTTCCTATTTCAAAAGTTTTAGTTTTCGGGGTAATAGCTACGTCTGTGGAAAAAATGAATATATTAGACTATTTTATGATTGCATTTGGTAAAGAATCTGATTAAAGGCTCTTTTCCTATTTCAAAAGTTTTAGTTTTCGGGGGTAATAGCTACGTCTGTGGAAAAAATGAAGATATTAGACTATTTTATGATTGCACATGGTAAAGAATCTGATTAAAGGCTCTTTTCCTATTT
Source organism: Artemia franciscana (assembly GCF_032884065.1). Classification (NCBI taxonomy): domain Eukaryota; kingdom Metazoa; phylum Arthropoda; class Branchiopoda; order Anostraca; family Artemiidae; genus Artemia; species Artemia franciscana. The sequence goes on from NC_088863.1 coordinate 71,750, forward strand.
CAAAAGTTTTAGTTTTCGGGGGTAACCCTTGACTGGGCTGCCCACTTAATTCAACAATCTATCTTGGCTTTTTTCTACAATTGGCCATGACTTTGACTTTTCCCACAACTATTCCCTCTTTTTTAAATTCAAAAAGGCAGCATAAATGGCAGACAGTAACAACGGCAATCAAAGGGATAAAATTTGACTGGGCTGCCCACTTAATTCAACAATCTGTCTTGGCTTTTTTCTACAATTGGCCATGACTTTGAATTTTCCCACAACTATTCCCTCTTTTTTAAATTCAAAAATCAACGGATCTCTTCCCTGGAACCTGACAAAATTATGATATTCTGCTGGACTAATTTCATTTTATTGCTATTGCTTGGACTTGAACATAAATAGGAAATTGCTTCAGAACCACAGTAACTAATCAACGGTTACTAATTATGCCCCCCAAACATTTAATAGAGATACTATTTAGGCCTACAATTCCTCTCAGGATTTACCGAAAAATCCTGGGTTGGACTTCCATACCAGCAGTGATTCGTTAAGGCAATTATTTTTATTTGTTTTTTTAGGGAGAAAATTTGTTAAAATTTGGCTCGAAAATTTTGTAGTAGTTCTTAAAGAACTTAGAAGAAAATTGAAGCCATAGCGTGTTGAGGGAGGGGCCCAAGTGTTTGGGCTTTAGTTCTTAAAAATTTGAGAAAAATTCAAGCTATTGCGTGTCGTGGGTTAAAACCCATACTGTTCAAACCCATGTGTTTGAACAGTAGCTCTTAAAGAACTTAGAAGAAAATTGAAGCTCTAGCGTGTTGAGGGAGGGACCCATGTGTTTGAGCAGTAGTCAATTTACTGAGAACTACTACCCAAACACATGGGCCCCTCCCTCAACACGCTATAACTGCAATTTCCTTCTAAGTTCTTTAAGAACTACTGCCCAAACACATGGGCCCCTCCCTCAAAACGCTATAACTACAATTTTCTTCTAAGTTCCTTAAGAACTACTGCCCAAACACATGGGCCCCTTCCTCAACACGCTATAACTAAAATTCCCTTCTAAGTTCTTTAGTTATTTGATTTTTGAACTATTTGAACAAAGTGGTTATCTCAAAACTTTGATCCAATACATTTGGGGAAAAAGGGAGTTGGAGAGGGGAATGGTTGCACTTTGATCACTTTTGACTCTTAACCAGGGCCCTAAAGCTTTCAACTTCCAATCAAAGTTTATGCAACCAAACTTTCCATAAAAATCTTATATGTTGAGAAATAGCAGCTTGCATAAATTACACGCCTCGGGGTCAATCCCAGAAGGATAGTTATTTGACCTTTGGACTGATTTCCTAAATTTCAGTATGAAGGGGTTATAAGGCTTTACAAACTTTGGAAGGGGAATGAACCCCCTCCAAAGTTAATACGCATAACGCTTCCATAAAAAATATTTTATATTAACAAAGGACACCTACCCTAACTTGTAGCCCTTGCCCCGGGGTCTGGGAGAAGTTGTAAACCCTAGAATCCCGGTTACTTTGCCTTTAAACTATTTTGACAAAATGGCTATCTTAATATTTTCATCGGGTCTATTTTAGAGAGAACGTTGGAGAAGGGGGGGGGGGCTAGTACCCTTCGATCCCTTTTGACTCTTAAAAGGGGACTAGAGCTTTAATTTCCAATCAAATGAGCTTCCTTCTAAGTTCACACGACCATTCTTTCCATAAAATCTTATATGCCCCTATGGCATAACATACAACCCTAGCCCCTGGCTCTCGGTGATAACCCTGGGAAACCCTCGGGGAATTCCAACCCCACTCCCGGACAATTCCCCAAGAGCATATCCGCTCCTAAAATGGAGTCACCAGAGAGAAAGTAATACAATTATGATGAGCTTTGTTTATGAATTCTGGCAAATTTTTCTCCTTCCCTTGTTTAAAGTTTCTTTTGGGAAGTTCAACCCCCCAAAAACTTCCCTCCCCACAGAAAATTCTCCCCGTAGAAAATACCTCCCCCACAGAAAATCCCCTCCCCCCGAAAAATATTACTATACTTCCCAGTAACCAATACGATATGTAAGCAACAGGCAAGCTTTATAGCTTGCAGCCCTTTCCCCGGGGGTGTAGTGGCTAAGTCATCATCAAAGACATAAGTTTTAGATCTTTTAGATATCTGCTCAACAAAATTTTATCGGACGACTGTGGGGAAAGAAAAGATGTCAAATGGTGGCTAGCTGCTCTCCAATATTTTTGGTCACATAAGAGGGGCATTATAACTTTTTAATTCCAATCAAATGAGCCCTCTCCCAATCTTCTATGATCTCTGGTTCAAAACTGTCACCGCTGAAAAAAAAGATGAAAAGAAACCAATAAGCACACATCCGTAATCTTTCTTCTGGTATAAAAAAGAAAAAAAAAATCCCCATTTTTGTACATAGGAGCTTGAAGCTTCTACAGTAGGCTGATTCCTTTACGGTGAATCTGGTGGTGATATTAAGGTTTTAAGATTCACAAGTCATTAAGATTCCTTAACTTTTAGAAGGTGTCTCCTCCCTTTTCAGGTAAATTTTCTCAAGCTCTTAGCTTTTGATGAGTATCAGAAAACTTGATGCATCTCATATATAAGGAATAAGCATAACAAGCCAATTACTTTGATGTATCTATTGATGTTAAAATTCCGTTTTTAGAGTTTCGGTTATCATAGAACCGTGTCGCTCCTTACTTACATTTTGTTACCACGAACTGTTTGAAAAAAAAAAATCTGAGTTTTTCTCTGATTCCAGTTATGCATCAAATGAAATGAAAACAACTTGGGGATAGGAAGGACAAAAATGTTGTCAAGTGATAAAGATGACTTGTCATTGTCCCTGAACTGCCGAACTAAACCAAAGACGCTCTTCAGAAAACTAGGAGGATGTGAATTTATCCCCTGACCCTCCGTCATTTTTCTGAATATATTTGAACTATGTGTATGTTCACGGGGGGAGGGGGTTAAGAGAAGCCCTCTTATTATGACAGTGATAGTTTTAATTAGAAACGTCAGTTTCCAAAAGTCAAAGCTATATATTTAAAGCTTACAGCTAAGAGTAAAGAGAGCTGGTTTGAATGAGTTGACAGCCTCTCCCTTACTTCTGAAAGTTATATTTCATTCTGAAAAGCAATTACGCTAAACTGAGCCTTTTTACGAAGTTAAAGGGCGAAGTTAATACGTAAGTTAAACTATAATTTGAAGGCGGAGGGGGATTAGCTCCTCACATTTAAGATAGTCCTGAAAATGATGATCAAGAACGGATTGTATCATAGCTTGAAAGTTAAGTATGTTCATGGATTTGTTAAGTGGGGGGTAACGCCTTCTCTACTTAAATCTTTACGCTAAAGTCTGATTGTTTACCCATTAAGTTCAAGACTAAAGCATGAACAAAAGATCAATATATTTTTTTTTAACTGTGCCTTTTGAATTGAATGCTTTTTTACTTGCATACGCTTTAAACGAAAATATATATGGCCCAGATGCTTTTGAAAAGTTTTATTTACTGTTAAATGTCGAGTGTATTATTTACCATGTGTAAAAATCAAAACATTTGGGATAACCAATTGACCTTTTTTCACTGTAAAAGAGTTTTAGTGAATTACTTGTTAAAGTTTGACGGCAAAAACTGAGATTTAATGGGGGATTGCTACCTTTCTCATTTAAGCGTTTACTTTTGCTCATTTCAATATTTGTGTTACTTTTGGCTGTTTTTTTTAAGTTTCAAGTTTTGATGTAGGTATATAAATTTTATGTATTATGCCCGACATGTGTTAATTTGACAAAAATGGTGCAAAAAATCCTCTACAACATGCAATTTTTTTGGTTTGAAATACTACTTCAAGTTTTTGAGGTAGTGTAAAATACTTTGTGTAGTAATTTGAATAGACATTTAGGGCTTTTAGTAACTAACGATCTTTAATTACAAAAAGATAAAACCGAAGTCATAAGATCAACAGAGTTTTACTTGAACACATTAAAATTCAAAATAATAGTTGTCTTATCGAAAGAACCAATTTTATAAAATATCCACACAGAAGGTATGTATAAAGACTATTGCATTGGTAAAAAGGAATCAAACAGTTACACTAACAACAAAACCATTGTCATATATCCCCAAAATTTGTTGCCATTTTTCTGTAGCCAAGAGTTGGAAACCTTGTAAAGCAAAGCACAGGTCTATGTTGACTGTATTGCAACAAACAAATTGCAAGTAAAAACATCATTTATAAAACAGAATTTGTCCAAACCAATAAACGCGACGGAACACCGCTTGCCACTTGCTCTGACTCATAATTAAACTTTTCGAAAGCTTATATGTTTAAAGTAACTCAGGTCAAGTTCGAACTCCTACATATCCTTTGGTCACATTATGCTAGAAGATAAGCAAGATAAAATTCAACAGTCTTTTTTACAACTTCAAAGATATATTATTTTCTTTTGATAATATTGGCACAAAACTTCACACTCGACTTTCGAGGCACCAGAAATCGTTATGCTAGAAGATAAGCAAGATAAAATTCAACAGTCTTTTTTACAACTTCAAAGATATGTTATTTTCTTTTGATAATATAGGCACAAAACTTCACACTCGACTTTCGAGGCACCGGAAATCGTGCCCCATGGGGTTGTGTCATCCATAAAATAAATGGGAATTGCTAGTTCTTGCAAAGCTTCTTGGTTGACTAAACTGCTGCCTTTACAGCGTAGATATATTAGGAGAAGGAGCTCAAATCTGGGGAACTCGGAGGAGGAACAAGTGTCAGATCAATATCATTGTCTACATCAAGAAGATCGTCATTAAAACCATGGAGTGACAGGTCTGTTGATAAAGTATTTTGGTTCTGACTCGATTCACTTTTCTTGCCCTCCTCAGACAATTTTCGTTTGTACCAAAAGCGCCCAATCAAAAGACCCAAAAAGAGGACCACACCAAAAGCCACACCAAGTGACAGATATAGGACAAACTTTTCATGATTTTCTGAAATGAAAATAAATTAATTTTTGGATATATTAAAACTGAAAAAAGACTGATAAATTTAATGACAACGAAGACTATTGTATTGGAACCTCAGGGTGAACTTGGGAAATTTAAGGAAATCGGAGAATTTAAAGCAGCAAGCAAGGAAAAAATTCTGCTTTAGAGATAAATGAAAAGTCAATTTTGGAAAAAACAGAGACTTTTTACGTTGATTCAAGGACTAAATTTTGACACTATTTTAAAAGTTTTTATGCCTAGCTCAAGATGGGGAACGTAATTGACTCTCTGCTAGCAGTATTACTAAATATCTTTTTTTTAAAGTTGGCCTTTCTTTAATACTTAAGTTCTTTAAAATATTGAAATACAAAGAGTCTAAGAACATTCTTTAATGTAAAATTGATGGTAGATAAGATTTTTAGTGACTATAGTTTGGCATAATGATATTTAGAGTTTTTTTTAATTGTTTGAGACACCATAACTCAACCAAAAAACCTAAAGACTAACGTAACTGATTCAACAATATCTATGAGCGCTTAAAAATAAAACGATCAAAATCTTCAATTTAGAATGTAAAACCCTATCAGAAATATTTAATAAAAACAAAATTTCTTGGAAAAATACTGAGCTCAAATAACCTAAAACCGAGCCATAAAAGTATTAATTTCGGTTGAATGTTAAAAGTTTTTTTATTTGTCGAAAAACTAGGTTGTATTGCACTAGTCCAGCATATATTTGTAGGCTAAATAAAACAACGACGTATATTAGATGACTTAATCACTAGGAAATTTCTGCGTTTGATATAAGAGAAAAAATGCAGATACATGCAGAAAAGAGCAAGTTATTGTGAACTTAGATCGAAGGTTTAACTCTAGTCCAAAAGATGCATCAGATGCACAGTCAAATTATTATAAACTCTGTGTAGCAGTTCCCTGGATAGGAATTTCAACCAGCTCAGAAGAGCCGGCTCTTGTAAATGTGACAACTAATAAAAAAAAAAAAAAAACAAAAAAACAAGAAAAACCTGTAAAACAGCTTGAGTGTTTAATAATTAAAAGCATAACTAGGAAATGAAACAACAACAAACAATAGAAAGTTAATAAATCTCAATTTGTTTCTGCAGTAAAGGGCAGCAAAGACGTGAACAAATGTAAGCTAAAAATTGAAATTAAAAAAGAAAATAAGAAAAATAAGCAATTTTACGTACGGCATCAGTCTTTAGAACAGACCTGATAACAGACAAAATGCTACAAATACTATTATTGGAAACTCATCTCAGCCCTAGGCTACCTCAGGCTTATAGCTAAAAGTACTCTTCCTCCAGCCCAAATAATGCTGAGCTTATGATCTCACCTCATTCAATTAGAAGACGGTCTGAGTCAAGACTGGCCATAGATGGATTAAAAACATGATTTTGGCCTGCAATCATCCTTCACTCGTGGAACCTGTCATACCTGTTCAAACTATTCTTTCACTCTAGCATAAAAATTGGGACTCAACTATGTTCTTATAACTGCTTGCCATTTGATATGCCATCAATGAAAAAAGCTATCAGATTTTTTTTATTTTATTTTCGTGGCCTCCACGTTTCAAGACCATACTTGAACACTTCCCTGTGCCTTCTCTCTTCTAATCTCAAGTCGAAGACTTATCTTCCTGTTCTTCGAAACCTTTTCAACTGCATAAACGCACAATGTATCTTATTCATTCAATTTTTCATATCTTCACTGCATCCATCATCCATAATAACAATTGTGCCTATTTACTACACCCTTGCACCGACCCCTAAACCTGTTTTCCTGGAGTTGTCTTTTGATACTGGATGGTTGAAAATATTAAAGAACATCATAAATGTTCTGTAACGCTTTTTCTAATGAAAGTAAAGATCGAAATTAAAACTCAAAACACCAAAACTATTCCATTTATGAGAGAGGCTATCTTCTTCTCAACCCCTCGGTCTTTACAAAAAGTCTAAAAGCTGTTTACTGTTTCAAAAATATTTCTTATTCCAGGTACATGACCTTTGTGATTGAACATTATTGTTTGATAAAGATTGTTTCCTAAATAAAAATTCCGTTGAATAAATCAATTATTTATACTACAAATCTGTCGACCCACCAGCTCTTCTTCAGAATAAAAAAAAAACTAGTTTTTTTTAACTGAAAGTAAGGAGCGACATTAAAACTTAAAACGAACAGAAATTACTCCTTGTATGAAAGGGGCTGCTACCTTCTCGGCGCCCCGCTCTATACGCTAAAGTTTGACTCTTTCTCTCAATTCTACTTTATTAAACAGTAAAAAACTTTAGCGTAAAGAGCAGGGTGTTGAGAAGGAAGCAGCCACTTTCATACACGGAGTAATTTCTGTTCGTTTTAAGTTATAATAACGCTCCTTACTTTCAGTTAAAAATACTAGTTTTTTGTTATATTTAATTTCTGAACGTTTTTGAATTAATACATGTTTGATTTTGGCTCTCCGCACATAAATTATTAAAATGAAATTTGCATATTAATTCTTTTTTTGACTAAATGCCTTTCTCTTAGTTTTCATCAAACGATTTTGAGATATAAGGGGTGGGGATGGAGGCTTAGTTGCCTTCCAAATTTTTGGTTACTTAAAAAGGCAACTAGAACTTTGAATTTTTAACGAACGTTTTTATTAGTAAAAAATATACGCAACTTAAGAATTAACTTACGTAACAAACTTCTATATTCTTATATTTTTATTATGTATATGAAGGGTTTGTGCCATCGTTAATACCTCGCTCTTTACACTAAAGCTTAAGTTTTGTCCCAATTCTTTAAGAATGACCCCCAAATCAGAAAGGCCGTAAAATATATATTTGAAATTACTAAAGATACTTTAGCATAAAGAGCGAGATATTTAGGAGGAAAAGAACCCCTCATATTCGTAATAATCTCTTTTCGTTTTAAGTGTTAATGCTACTCCTTACTTTCTATTGAAAAACCTCTTTCATATTTATTTTTCATTGTTTTTTTTTATATAGTAACGCTAGAAAATCTTGCGCTCTTTTCATTGAATTTCTCTTCCCTATTAAATATTCCTCCAAGGACAGATCCTCCCACATAGCCCCCCCTCCCCTCAACCCCCCCAACCAAAAAAAACTGAAAACGTCTGTACACTTCCCAATAACCATTACTGTATGTAAAAATTAAATTAAAAAAAAAAACAAGTTTTTTAACTGAAAGTAAGGAGCGACATTAAAAACGAACAGAAATTACTCCGTGTATGAAAGGGGCTTTTCCTCCTCAACGCCCCGCTCTTTACGCTACAGTTTTTTTTTACTGTTTTAAGAAGAAGAGTTAAGAGAAAGAGTCAAACTTTAGCGTAAAGAGCGGGGCGTTGAGGAGGAAAAGCCCCTTTCATATACGGAGTAATTTCTGTTCGTTTTAAGTTTTAATGTCGCTCCTTACTTTCAGTTAAAAAACTTGTTTTTTTTTAAATTAATTTCTGAACATTTTTGAATTAACGCATGTTTGGACTTTGACTGTCCGCAGAGGAATAATTAAAACCAAATTTACATATTTATTTTTTTTGGCTAAATGGCTTTCTCATGGTTTTGATCGAATGATTTTGAGAAAAAAAGGAGCGGGGAGGAAGCCTAGTTGCCCTCCGATTTTTAGGTTACTTAAAAAGGCAACTAGAACTTTTAATTTTTTACGTATGTTTTGATTAGCAAAAGATACACATAACTTATAAATTAGATTACGTAACAAACTTTTGTATTCTCATGTTTTTGTTACATATATGAGGTTCACCCCCTCGTCAGTACCTCGCTCTTTACACTAAAACTTAAGTTTTGTCCCAATTCATTAAGAATGACCCCTGAATCACAAAAGCCGTAGAATCAATAGTTAAAATTACTAAAAATACTTTAGCGTAAAGGGCGAGGTATTAGGAGGAGGTGAGCCCCTCATATACGTAATAATTTCTGTTCGTTTTAAGTTTTAATACTGCTCCTTACTTCCAGTTGAAAAAACTTTTCAAATTTATTTTTTCATTGTCTTTTTTTATTAAATAATACTAGAAAATCCTGCTCTCCCTTCATGGAAATTTCCTCCATGACAAATTCCTCGATGGAAAGTTCCCCAACATATCCCCCTCTTCTCAACCCCTCCCCCAACCAAAAAATCCCCTTGAAAATGTTTGTACACTTCCCAATAGCCATTACTATATGTAAACACTGGTCAAGGTGTGTGGCTTGTAGCCCCTCCCACGGGGACTGTGGGGGAGTAAGTCGTCCCTAAAGACATAGTTATAAGGTCTTCGACTACGTTGAATAAAATGGCTATCTCAGAATTTTCATCCGTTGACTTTGGGAAAATAATTAGCGTGGGAGGGGGCCTAGGTATCCTCCAGTTTTTTTGGTCACTAGAACTTTTCATTTCCGTTAGAATCAGCCCTCTTGCAACATTCTAGGACCACTGGGTCGATACGATCACCCCTGGAAAAAAAAAACAACAAAAAAACAAACAAATAAACACGCATCCGTGATCTGCCTTCTGGCAAAAAAAACTAAATTCTACATTTTTGTAGATAGGAGCTTGAAACTTCTACAATAGGGTTCTCTGATACGCTGAATCTGATGATGTGATTCTTGGTACATACATTCAGATACATTCATGCAGCTGGTAATTCAGCTTATGTATCTACTTGACAAGACAGCAACTAAGGTCGCAGAGGGCGACAGCACTGTTAAGCAAAAACAGCTAATTAACGTCACTATGATAGTTGAGGGTAAAACCTCTGATTGAAAGAGAAATTTCTCCGAGGGCAATTTAAATAGCAACAAAGACCTCACAGCCTTTCCGTCACAAACACCAAAAACAAGAAGGACAATAGGTAATTTCTCAAGACAGAGGGAAACAAATTATAATGAATATTTCGGCCCTATGTCCAAGGGCCGTCCTCAGCAATGCAAAAATATATAAGAAGAAACAACTTGCAACAGAATAAAATCAATGAAACTAAAATAACAAATTTTCAAAACAGTCCCAGCATCCTTACCTCAGCGAAGTTCAACCAGGACTCATTCACTCTAATATTCATTCTAATTTGTTTCCCACTGTCTTGAGAAATTCCCTATTGTTCTTCTTGGTTTTGGTGTTTGCGAAGAAAATTTCTTGAAAAAAAGACCCGTTTGAATGTCTATCTAAAATAAACTATACTTGTAATGCACTTTGTCGATTTTGCGCATTTTTCAAAAAGGAAGCGTGTATCCATTTCAAACCAAATGCTCCCGGCGGGAAAAATATATTTCTCAAATATGATCCGAAACAGAAGCGAACCGTAAACATACTCCTGTGAAAAGCCAAGTTTAATTGCATATCATCAATTAATGGATGATCCCATAAATCGATAGATGCCAAAAACCGAAAAATTTACCTTTTTATGCCACTGTTTTTCAATGGTTTTCGAGAAGTGAGTTTTTCTTATTGTGGGGGGGCTTTTTATGAAACCAATAAATATTCCAATAGAGATAGGTCCTTTTATTAGAAACCTATTGCTATTTTGACGAAACAGTCATCATAATCAGTAGAGAAACTAAAGTATGAAAATTAAAACAAACCATATTTAAAGAAAACAAAATAATAATTCCCAGGTCACAGCAAGTTTCCGATTTATTTGCTTAGAGGGTTATAACTGGGTTCATTTGGTCCGTCATAGGATCGAGAGGCAGTGTGGTCATAGGACCGAGAGGCAGTGTGGTCTTGGAAAAATACCAATGCACAATTGTTCATACACACAGACGAATTACGCTTTCTGTGAGAGCCCTTGACCGGTTTTCGGTTTCGCAAAATCATTTATATGCACCCGACATAAATGGATGAAGCAGATGCATGAGCCATCTATAAAAAAGCTACACATTACAAAACGTTCGCCTTTTCACTAAAATGTACCTGTTTCATCAAGGAATTAGGTCATGGTTATCCTTGTGACTTATCTGTGACCAAACAGTGAGGATGGTTAATATACCTTTTCCTTTTACTTTGCTGTAGCCGAATACTGCAAAACACTTCTTAATTTATGAGGTGTATAAAATCTAGCTTACCTCACCAAGCCAGGAGGTAATTGAAACATCGGGTGAAACCTCTTTTTCCATACCTTCCCAAAAGACACCACCATCTGAGGTTTTGACAACGTTAGTGAATATTGTATTCTTTTCACAGGTTTTCATTGCACTGGTATTGGTTTCCATGTTTGTGCCTAAAACTAAGTATATTTGTAAATTTAAATTTAAAAATGTAAATTAAGTATATTACAAATTTAGAAAATTACAAATTTGTAAGTTAAGTATATTTGAAAATAAAACCGTACGTAATAACCTAAAAAAAAACAACAACAAACTAATGGCTTACAAAAGTTTTGAACACAAAATTATTGCTAAGAAATGAATAGATAGAATAAAGGGATGATCATTGTATTTCAGAATCTTTAACAGTTAGTAACGTAAGCTCAATAGATTTCATACTTATATAAATTATTATTTTTCATTAGATAAATATTACATGATTGGTAAATATTATGAACTAACAACTAACTAATAATTATAAATATCAATACTTATTAATTTTAATTATTTGATAAATTTAATAATTATTACGATTGAATAAGGCATCGCATCCGGAAAATGTATGAGAAATTTGTACGCCAACCCCCTGACGATATAACTTAAATTTATAAAACGTTACGGTAAACACGTCGTAGTTGCAGCGGTAGCTGTAATATAGTAAAGGGCGAACATGGGCCCATAGTAACTCAACATTAATTATTTTGAAAAAAAAAAGGATTTAAGTAAGAAGTGTACCATTGGAATCACTAGGATCGAAAATACTGTACAGAAAATTACAGCCCTCAGGCTTGAACAATTAGGAAAATTAATTGCTTGCATAGGTAGCACTGATGTTGTCTTTATTCCGTTTTTCCCCTAGGCTGCGAGTGGGGCACTGGAAAATCCTACAGAGCTGTTTAAAGGCTCATTTTAAAGAAAATTGCAATTTCTAGTGCCTTTCAGAATGAACAAAAAATAATTAAACAAAATCAATTTCTTGACAATAAACTGCATTTCAAACAGTTCGTGGTAATCAAACAGTTCGTGGTAACGAACTGTAGTAAGGAGTGACCCGGCTCAATGGTAAACGAAACTAAAACACGGAATTTTGATGCTAAAAGATACATCAAAATAATTGGATTTTCATGCTGATTCTAAATGTATAAGTTTCAGCAAATTTAGTCTTTGTTATCAAAAATTACGAGCCTGAGAAAATTTGCCTTATTTTGGAAAATAGGCGGAAACACACCTTAAAAGTCATAGAATCTTAACGAAGATCATACCATCGCATTCGGCGTATCAGAGAACCCTATAGCAAAATCTTCAAGCTCCTATCTACAAAAATGTGGAATTTCGTATTTTTTGCCAGAAGGCAAATCACGGGTGCGTGTTAATTTTTTTTTCCCAGGGGTCATCGTATCGACCAAGTGGTCTTAGAATGTCGCAAGAGAGCTCATTCTGACGGAAATGAAAAGTTCTAGTGGCCTTTTTAAGTGACCAAAAAAATTGAAGGGCACCTAGGCCCCCTCCCACGCTCATTTTTTCCCAGAGTCAATATATCAAAATTTTTAGATAGCCATTTTGTTCCACATAGTCGAAAACCATAATAACTATGTCTTTAGGAATGACTTACTCCCCTAAAAAAACTGACGGAAATGAAAAGTTCTAGTGCCCTTTTTAAGTGACCAAAAAAATTGGAGGGCACCTAGGCCCACTCCCACGCTCATTTTTTCCCAAAGTCAACATATCAAAATTTTTAGACAGTCATTTTGTTCCATATAGTCGAAAACCATAATAACCATGTCTTTAGGAATGACTTACTCCCCTATGATCCCTGGGGGAGGGGCTGCAAGTTACAAACTTTGAACAGTGTTTACATACGGCAATGGTTATTGGGAAGTGTACAGACGTTTTCAGGAGGATTTTTCTGGTTTGGGGGTGAGGTTGAGGGAAAGGAGCTACATGGGAGGATCTTTCCTTGGAGGAATGTCATGGGGGAAGAAAAATTCAATGAAAAGGGCGCAGGATTTTCTACCATTACTATAAAAAAAACAGTGAAAAAATAAAGATGAAAACTTTTTTCAATTGAAAGTAAGGAGTAACATTGAAACTTAAAACAAACAGAGATTATTACGCATATGAAGGGTTCTAAAAATACTTTAGCCTAAAGAACGAGGTATTTAGGAGGAGATAAATACCTCGCTCTTTATGCTAAAGTATTTTTAGTAATTATACTATTCATCATTCTAATTCAATGAAACTATTCATTCTACGGCCTTTCTAATTCAGGGGTCATTCTTCAAGAATTGGGACAAAACTTACGATTTAGTGTAAAGAGCGAGGTATTAACGAGGGTACAAACCCCATCGTATTTCTTAATATTGTCTGATCAAAACTAAGAGAAAGTCATTTAGCCAAAAAAAGAAATAATATACAAATTTCCTTTTAATAATTTATGTGCGGAGAGCCAAAATCAAACATGCATTGATTCAAAAACTTTCAGAAATTAAATAAAAAAAAAAACAACTAATTTTTCTAACTGAAAGTAAGGAGCGACATTAAAACTTAAAAAGAACAGAAATTACTCCGTATATGAAATGGGTTGTCCCCTCTGCAATCCCTCGCTCTTTACGCTAAAGTTTGACTCTTTGCCAAAATTCTACTTTTGAAAAGCCCCCCTCTTTACACCCTTTTTTCTCTAAAAAATAGCATTAGAAAGCGGAACTGAACACCGTTTTTCATATAGCTTACTATTTAAGAAAGGGGTCAGTCTGCTGAGTACCCAAAACATTCCGTAGACAATTTCTCTGGAAAGTTTCTAGCAAATTCTCCGTTTTTCGGAGTGCCAGCGCCTCAGGACCATATTTGATAACTGTCATTACTGTAGCTTCCAATATTCTAATCTTGGTTCGCATACTTATCTTCTTATTTTTCCAAACTTTTCCAACTGTGAAAAACACCCTTGGCCTTGGCTTTTCTACTATTAACATTTTCTTACTAGTAATACTACCTAGGCAAGTGAAGCAACCGATTTGATCGATCTTTTCGTTACCTAGCATCACCTTCACTAATTCCTACCATTAGCGAATTAGTCTTCTTGACATAAATTTTCTATTCCATTTTTGCATCCTGAGCTTGCACCCTAAAGCCTCCACAAATGCTTTCTTTTTGCTTAAATTGTGTTGCGAGAGCAATACTTTGGTTTTGTCCCCGTTTTTTTTTCCTATTCCGCCAATGTTAGCTTATTCCTGGAAACTGGTAAGGGTCTAACCTGTGCGGTTCTTACGGAAAGTGTGGACCTCAGGCCGGATTGATAAACATGCCATTACATTTTGGAAAGCTCCACAGAACTCTTACCTGGGGCCAAAAAGGATGGTTTTTGCTTATCCACAAGCCAGGGCCTATGGTGTACGAAGTGAAGTTAGGAGAGGTCAGAAGTTAGGAGAGGTCAGTGAAGTTAGGAGAGGTCTATGTCAGAGAGGAGTATCTGAAGTTGTGCAGCCAAGCTTTCGTTTCTTCAAACCATGTTTCTGCTTTCGAGTGGAGAGCTCCGTTCTAGGAGGCAATCAGGCAGGCACCACTTTCAAATTGAAGATGGACTAAAATCTAGAAGTGTTAAATATATGCGGCAGTTACTCGGCCCCACAGCCAATATATCTTCTTTGAGTGATAAATAGAAAAATTTACAGAAGCTAAAAAGCGTTATTTTCTCTGTTCTAGCAGGTAAGCAGGCAGGTTATCCGGCCCAACAGCCAATATATCTTCTTTGAGCGATAAATAGAAAAATTTACAGAAGCTAAAAAGCGTTATTTTCCCACAGGTCCGAAAGTGCTGCCGTGATTTTGGCTGGGTTTATCCTTTGTTTTTTTTCGGACTTGGTATTGAGGTAGAGAAATGTTATCAGATGTACCTCTTAAACTTTAAAAATTATGTCATTGTTAAAGAAATTGGAGCTTATCCTTTGCTCCTTTCTAAGCGGTGACGTTAGAAAGTTGGCCTACGGCAAAAAAACAACAACTTTTGAACTAAGACAGATAGAATTTTTTTTCGACGGCAATCGATAGCTCTTGATGAGCTGATCAAAGTACATGTCATCCATTTTTTGGTACAAAAATTCCTTCATGAAATATATTAGTTTGAAAGTTTCAAGGGGTTGACAACTTCAGTAGTAGGGTACACAATGAAACCAAAAATAAGCCGATACCAATTGTGAGACATGTAGGAGACTTGTAAGGAAAGGTCGGCTGTTAGCTCATAATCATCTTCACCAGTGAGGGGTTTGCAAATTTTGCTATTTGGTGTACCTATTATTTGTTTCCAGTGTATTTGATGGTAAGACGGAGTTGGTTCATGTATGGTATTTTGATCCTGAAAAGTTACGGATAACTTTATAATACCGACTAGATTATATAAGATATTGTTCCAAGTCTTGATGCGTCACGATATCTACGATTGAAAAGGATAAAGTTCAACTGGCTGCAAAATCAATTTAGTCCCTTCTTTCGATATTCTTTTGTTATTATTGTTTTTTCAACGCTGAGGAATAGCCTTTGATCATGTGATTACTGATTGCGTTCTTCTCTGAATATAACATTTTAAAAGCTGCAATAGGCTGACAACTTCAGCGTTTAACCGATAGCAAAGAAACAAAACCAAAGTGTTGCTCTCGCAACACTTTATTGGGCGAAGCCGGACAAAAGTTGCCGCAACACTTCAAGTTGCTCAGGCAACGTAGGTCTAGTTATCATATAGGATACTACTGTGGTGAACTACACCTGACAAGCCTTAAAAAAAACACCATTAGCACCTAAGTTACAAACAAACCTTTATTTGATTTTTCAATTTTTAGCGCTGTTGGCAAAGCTCTTTTCCCTATTTTGAACAATAAATTAATGTCCAAATTTTTCGGACAAGCCCCTTTCTAGATATTGAACCAAACTTGGCTTTGCTTCAATGTATGGCAATATTTATCCAATCTATTTGTCGCTGTTTCTTAATTACTATTAAATAGAAAAAAACAAGCTTTTTTTAAACTGAAAGTAAGGAGTGACATTAAAACTTAAAACGAACAGAAATTATTCCGTATATGAAAGGGGCTGTCCCCTCCTCAACACCCCGCTCTTTACGCTAAATTTTTATTGTTTTAAAAAGTAGAGTTGTGAGAAATAGTCAAGAGTTTATTATTTTAAAAAGTGGAGTTGTGAAAAATAGGCGTAGGAGGGGGGCTAGTTGCCCTCCAATATTTTTCGTCACTTAAAAAGGACACTAGAGCTTTTAATTTGCGTAAAAATGAACCCTCTCACGACATTCTAGAACCACTGGATCGATACTCTCATCCCTGGGAAGAAAAAAACAGACAAACAGATAAACAAATACACACGCATCCGTGATCTTTCTTCTGGTAAAAAAAAAGTTACAAATTCCAAATTTTTGCAGATATGAGCTTGAAACTGCCTCAGTAGGGTTCTCCGATACGCTGAATCTGATGGTGCGATTTCATTCAGATTCTATGACTTTTAGGGGATGTTTCCCCCTTTTTTCAAAAACAGGTCAAATTTTTTCAGGCTCGTAACTTTTAATGGGTAAGACTAAATTTGATGAAACTTATATATTTAAAATCAGCTTAAAAATCTGATTCATTTGATGTATATATTGTTATCAAAATTTCGTGCCAGGTCACTCCTTACTTACAGTGCGTTACCACGAACTGTTTGATATTCTTCCATGCCTCTGCTTAAATGAATCTACCGTTATCATTTACAATTTTGAGCGGTTTTAGAACTGTACATAACTTCCAAAGGTAAAGGTTGGCATTGGATTAGTCAAGTCTTGAAATAGGGTAGACACTAAGGAATGGGCGGGGGTGGTATTACTTGAATTTCATAGGATTTGACATGAAATATGAAAAGAATATGGTGTATTTGTTCTAACATTAATACCACGTCTTAGAAAACACAAACAGAATTGTATCTTTATCTAATCAGTTGCCACAGTGCTGTGGTGAACTGATTCTCCTTCTAACCTGAAGGATTCGAGTTCGTCCCACTCTGTGGTAACAACTAAGTTGAACGTTGCCACTCCAAAACAAATCGATGAGCTGTCGCGAATCAACGAAAAACAAATCAAAATGAATCAACTGTCATTCTCAGAATGACGAACTGAGCCCCATATGTCTTTTCACTTCTTTAGTTTTACTTTTGAGTGCCAAGTTTTAAAATAAAAAATAAATAAATAAAAGAAACCACTACCAGCCGGTGCATTGCCTTGTTTAACTTTGTAGATTTCGTGGATGGGTTAATGTTAATGGGAACCACTTAGATTTTTTTTTTTTTTCTCTGCGCTCCCGGCCATAGAACATATTTGATATTGTTTCTGTTGACTACTACTACTACAACTACTAACAACTCATCGCAGCAACAAACCACCTGAGGCCAACACAGCTACGTACACTCGTCCTCCATTCCAATATATTCAAGGCCTCCTTCTTTACACCCTCCTAGGAAGTTCCATTTCCTTTAAATCGTTCTTTATAGCATCCTCCCACCCCAGACGAGGACAACCTGTTTTCCGTTTAGCTCTTGACGGTTGGTCGAAAAGGACAATCTTCGGCAATCTGTCATCCTTCATCCACAGAACGTGCCCTAGCCATCTCAATCCTTCTTTCATTATGGCCCTAGAAAGTGGGATTGAACTCCATTTTCCGTACAGCCTACTGTTTGAAATAAGGCCGGTCAGCCGGGTACCCAGAACAATCCATAGGCTGTTGACTGCTGAGCATTAATACTGAATGCATATTTGTTATACATTTCATGTTGTTGGGATAAATGCTATCTTATATTTTTAGGCAACAGAGAGCACTCTGGAATGCTACTATTATGGTTTGACCGATAGAGACTTCACTAATCTTGGTCTTGCCACAAAAAAAGAAACAATGGATAAATCAAATACTTTACCTAGTAAAGGACGAACTACCACAGCTAAATAGGAAAGGAGGAGCCCCATGGTAACCCAAAATGAATAATTTTGAAAAAAGATCGGAGAGAAATAAAAAGCACACCATTGGAATGGCTATCTCCAAAAACCCTGTCCCCCGGCTTGAACAACAAGGAAAATGACTTCTTTTTTCGCATGAGTAGCACTAATGTTTTCTGTGGGTTTTTTTCCGTTTGTCTTTCCTCCACTATTAGCAGGGCTCTGGGACACCATAGAGCTGTTTAGTGGACCATTTTAAATGGAATTAGTATTGTATAGCTCATGCCTTTCGTAACTAACAAAACACCATATTTAAAATAAAATCAATATTTTTGACAAACAATCGCATCTCCGTATACAAGATGATTAATGAAGTCATAATCGTAGGTCACAAACGTGAATGACGTTAAAAGTAAAACTATATGGTGACGGTAATTATATAGACATCTGTACCACCAGCATATAATCACGTCACACCGTTAGTAAATAAAAAGATGTCAGGTCGCGTCTCATTAACAATATAAGTTGATAATTCGTGATAGGGTCAATGATACTAAAAAAACGACTTCGCTGCCTGATTCCTTGGGGTTCGTTCTTTACTATATCCAACTTAAAAAAGTCAAAGGCTTTTCCTTCTGTGTAATACACATTAATCATAGTTGCTCCTTAAAAGCATACATAAATTAAACAAAGAAAGTTACTTTAAAGATAGTTTCATAGGGCTTCATATGACCGCTACGGCACCATAAACTTCCGTTTTATTACTTTAGAGCATTATACGATATTTTTACTATTCTACTACTAACACAAAGCTACCTCAAGCTACCGTAGCTACGCACACTCCTTCATCCCAATCGATTCAAGGGCTTCCTCTTTACACTCTCCCAGGAAGTTCCCATTATCCCCAAAACTTCCCTTATGACATCCTCCCACCCAATTCAGGGACGACCTGCTTTTCGTTTTGCCCTAAACGATTGGCCAGTAAGGAGGATCTTTAGCAATCTATCAGGACTTATATAAACCATCTCAACCTTTCTCTAGTTATAGGGATAGAAAGCGGGATTGAACCACATTTATCGTACAGCTTACTGTTGGAGATACGGTTAGTCACTTGGGTATCCAAAACAATATCTATGGAAAACATCTAGCAAATTCCCTTGGGTTTTCGGAGCGCCCACGCTTCAGAGCAATACTTGACCACTCTATCACAGTAGCTTCCAATATTTCAATCTTGGCTCGCAGACCAATGTTCCTATTCTGTCAAACTTTTTTCAAATATGAAAAAAACATCCTGAGCCTAGGCTATTCTACTTTTAACATCTTTACCGTATCCATTGTCTTATCATTATTCCTATCAAAGTAGGTGAAACTGTCTACTTCATCGATCTTCTCGTTACCCTACACCTTCACTTATTCCTATTTTTAGTCTTAGGAAAACAACAGTTGCCCCTTTTAAAAGTAACTTTCCTCCCACCCAATTAAGGGACGACCTGCTTTTCGTTTGGCCCTAAACGATTGGCCAGTAAGGAAGATCTTTAGCAATCTGTCAGAACCTGTCTAAGCCATCCACTTGATCAGCTGTCCACTTGATCGATCTTCTTGTTACCCAACATTATCTCTTTACCTTCACTTATTACTGCTTTTAGTCCTAGGAAAACAGTAGTTGCTCCTTTTTAAAGCAAACTCTTTTCAACCCAATTCAGGGATGACCTGCTTTTCGTTTGGCCCTAAGCGATTGGCAGGCAAGGAAAATCTTTAGCAATCTGTCAAAACTTGTCTAAGCCATCCACTTGATCAGCTGTCCATTCGATCAATCTTCCTGTTACCCAACATCACCGCTTTACCTTCACTTATTCCTTTTTTTGTCCTATGAAAACACCAGTTGCCCCTTTTAAAAGTAACTTTCCTCCCACCCAATTCAGGGACGACCTGCTTTTCGTTTGGCCCTAAACGAGGCCAGCAAGAAAGATCTTTAGCAATCTGTCAGAACTTGTCTAAGCTATCCACTTGATCAGCTGTTCACTTGATCGGTCTTCTTGTTGCTCAATATCACCTCTTCACCTTCACTAATTCCTCCTTTTAGTCCTAGGAAAACAGCAGTTGCCCCTTTTTAAAGCAAACTTTTTTCCATCCAATTCAGGGATGACCTGCTTTTCGTTTGGCCCTAAACAATTGGCCGGCAAGGAAAATCTTTAGCAATCTGTCAAAACTTGTCTAAGCCATCCACTTGATCAGCTGTCCATTTGATCGATCTTCTTGTTACACAACATCACCGCTTTACCTTCACTTATTCCTTCTTTTTGTCCTATGAAAACACCAGTTGCCCCTTTTAAAAGTAACTTTCCTCCCACCCAATTCAGGGACGACCTGCTTTTCGTTTGGCCCTAAACGATTGGCCAGCAAGAAAGATCTTTAGCAATCTGTCAGAACTTGTCTAAGCTATCCACTTGATCAGCTGCTGTTTACTTGATCAATCTTCTTGTTACCCAATATCACCTCTTCACCTTCACTTATTCCTACTTTTAGTCCCAGGAAAACACTAGCTGCTAAGCTACAACCAAAGCTCAATTTGATTCTTCTTCTTTACAATTTGGTTTGCCGTGTTCATTATTTTCTCTGACTGCAAAAATGTACTCAACGATGCGGCAACCTATGTAGGTTCGGTTATTCCTCCATCATTCACGACCAGTTTTGCTGGTAATGTTGAAGACTTAGTGGTTGACTGTAATACCGAGTTAATAATTTGCCAAACAAAAAGTTCGGATACAACTGCAATCGAATTATCTTCTACGCTAAAATTTATTGCAATTTCTACTTGTAGTATGAAAATCCAGCCGATTGTGATGGAATTATGGATTCGATTGGGTATCCTATTAGGTGAAATTAGCTTTTTTTTTCAGAAATTGCATTTATCAATATTATCTTTTTTTTCTTACATAAATCACTTGATATAGCAATTTTCTTTCAAATAAGCGATCACACATAATGTTTGAGTACTCAAAAAGCGGCGACGATAAAAAAAAAAGAAAAAAATCGAAAATACTATAACGAGTAAAAAAGAAACAAATAACTGCTTTACACGCGAAACATGTTTTTCCTCGTTGCTCAAGATGGGGGACTGCAATTCTTCAACATGGGTTTTTGGTTATTGATGATTCCAATATTTTTATTTCGATCAAATACCATTTTTAAAGGTTCTCAGCCTTTTTTTTTTTTTTTTACAACCTAATTTTTTTTCATAAATGTTTGTTTCGGAATACATATTTGCCATTAGAATTAGCCAAAATAAAAAATTCCATTCCTGAATCTTTGGGTTATACTATGGGGTACTGTGGTGGCGCAGTAGGTTTGACTTTAGCTTGGTTAATACGGGACTCAGAGATCAACCCCGGCAGTAGCAATACACCGCAGGACCAGACGCAGTAAAGAAGCATCTTTAAGCCGATTACTTACTTGTCATACTAAGGGCTAGAATTCACTTTTTACTAGGTTGCATCTAGCGCTGGAGCCATGAAAAGAAATTCCACCACAGAAATGAATTATTCCCGGCATTTTGTTCCGCAAAACAACAATTTTAGCCTATGTAGTGCAGATATGATATTAGTTCAAAATCAGGATCGTACTCACTCTTTGATTTAGCCTACATGACTACAGAGCCGTAGGGAACTTTAAAAATTTTGGAGCCTAGTTTTTTTTAACTTATTGCAGCCAAGGATATCTAAGGCTAGCTTTCGGATAACAAGGTTCAGCCTAGGTTACAGCAGTGAAATTTATAAAAGTTGTCACTTTTTTTGCCGAATTTTTTACTAATCAACACGTCAGCACTTTTCTGGAGTGTAAAATTATCCTTTGAGCCATTATCCCATCCACTTGATTATCCCATCCCACTTATTTGCTTTCAAAGTCATTAACCACCAAAGAAAAAATTAAACTGAAACATTTTAACTAAATAAACTATGGACTGTTTATAACATTAAATTGTTTTTTTGGAACGTATTTTCAAGCAGAAGGACAATTTCACTCTTTGATCACAATATGTTTAACAAGGCTTCGTCACTGTTTAAACAGAGAAACATTGTGAAGCACTGAATTTTTATTCTTATTTTCATTGTTTTTTGTTTTTTTATTTTTTTAGTTACTGCGGCTAATTGGCTAAGAGCCCTTTAGGAAAAGTTCTAGTTGAGGTTCTTACTATCTCCCATTATTTCGATTTCTAAAATTTTTGCAGGTACAATAACCTTTTTATCGTCACAATTATCGTCACAGTTTTTTATTTGTCAAAAAACTAAAACCCAAATTGAAGTCAAAGCTGGTACCTTTGCCACTCTCCTTCTTTTAAGGCTCAAAAGTTTCTGTTTAAAGCACGTCTCCCCACTTGTAAAAAATCAAATGAGACAAATTTTCAATTAGGTAAAACGGCAGAACTAACAAAACAGCCCTATTTTTACAAGAACTTGATCTTGAGGATAAATTTTTGGTCGATCCAAAGTTTAAAAATTCAGTAATCCGAAGCGTGCAAACCTTGAGATTATCAGCTATTTAGTTGTACAGTTCAGTACTCCCAAGAAAAGACTGTTCTTGAGTAGCAAGATACAAAACCAGAGTACGATCTCTTATTCTCCATTATTAGTTAGTGTCAATTTTATATTAATAATTTTAATAATCAATATAAAAAATAAATTAAAA
Source organism: Artemia franciscana (assembly GCF_032884065.1). Lineage (NCBI taxonomy): Eukaryota > Metazoa > Arthropoda > Branchiopoda > Anostraca > Artemiidae > Artemia > Artemia franciscana. Next base: position 94,459 of record NC_088863.1, read on the forward strand.
TATTAATATTAATAAATATTAATAATAAACTAGTTATATCAATAAACGATCTTGCGTGAAAACTGAGAAGTTCCATTCAATTCGCTTCAAATTCAGATATCTTGTTCAAGAAAAACAGAACAGGTCTTTGCTACCTGTTTCTTTTCTATTTTTAAATACCCTGCTTCTTGTTCTTATTTAAAAAAGCAAGAAAAAAACTAGGAAAAAAAGAAAAAAGAACAGAACAGAACCCCAATAAACTATAAGTTCATTTCAATTTCTACAATAATGATTTTCCACGTGCTTTTTTTGTGAATAGTAGGTGTTTAAATATATAATGTATGCTGCATTTATTAAAAGATAATTTATTAAGAAAAGCTCCTGTTTAGTTCTAAAAAAAGAAAAGATTAAAAAAGACCGTTGCAAATGATTACAAGCAAGTTTAGTTTTCTGAACTTTTTTTTTTATTTTAGGCTTCTTTCTCCTGATATTTAATTAAGGTGTATAGCTTCGAAACTGAAAACTTCGAAAACGAAGTCGGATCGATCTGATTTCAGAATAATCGATCTGATTACTTGATTCGATTCCAGAAAGTATCATCCACCTAGTTCTAATTTTTTTTTCTTAATGAATCTAAGAGGGTTTGATTATATACACGCCCCCCTACCCCCTTAAAAAAGACAACTCTAAACATTTAAAGGGGCTTCCTAGAAATTCCACCCTCCTTAAATACCGTATGGTGGTCTTTAGGGCCACTCGTGAGAGTTTCGTTTACGGAGGGAGAGCACATAAGAACAGGCAAGCATTTTCTTGTCTTTTCTTTGTTCACTAACCTTTTTAGCATTGAGGTTGATTTGTACGTCTTTTTGGCCAATCTATTTTTTTTAACTTTGTGGGTACTAATTTTTTTTAACGGTGTTGCAGTGAATGATGCATTTTCAATTATGTATAAAAAAAAATTTTTTTTGGGGGTGGTACCGCTAAAAAAAAGGTAAGCTTATGAGAGTAAGCAAACAAAGAAATATCCCATGACTAAGTGAAAAAAAAATTAATGGACCACCAAAAAAAGGAAAAAAAGGTAAGAAAAACAATAATATAACGAGCTTCTGGTGTCATATTTCTCATTAACCAGCATATCGCTGGAGTGCAGTCTTTCCAGTTAATGAATTTTTGAATTTTGTAGAAAAGCGAAATGTTGATACCGGTGTTAGATCAATAGTTTTGATACCCAAGAATGTTGAGACCTATACTCATAAGATTCTTCACTAGCTACGGGTCCCAAGTCACTCTTTAACACAACCAGACCTCATTTCTTAAATTCATACAACCTTGACAATATGCTTCCTCATTTTCTCCCCGACGTAAAACCCTCTCATTTATTTAAACTAACAAAAATTCAATTAATGTTAAAACAAAACAAAAAATATCTAAACGTCATTTAGCTTAAACTGAGCTTTAACTTCTTAACCTTCAGCTGACTATTTCTTTTAATTACTCTTGAAAAAGTTAAAGGAGCTCCTACATCCCATTTCCATACTCTAACTCAAGCTACATCCAGGGGAAAATCAAAATTCACGTGTCAGGGTTCATTTCCCTTTGAAGCCCAAGTAGACTGCCTGTTTCGACCAGGTTGTTTGCGAAAAATCTTGTAACCACCTTGTAGCCCCAAGACGGTCACAAGATTTTCATGATTGTTTGTACAATTTCTTTTTTGAAAAAAAAAAGAAAGCCCATTCTTATATGAAATCAAAAGAATTAAAATCAAGTAGTTGTGGGTATCAAGCCATGGCATAATTGTAGAAAAGCCGAGACAGGTAGTCCAATTGAGTGAGAGGCAAATCTGGCATATGCCCTTATTAGGATTGTATAAAAATGATGTCAGTTAATTAGTTAATAGATAAGTCTATCTATCATCCGTTCATGCGTCATTCCTAGGGCAGAACTAAGGTAGATAGTTATAAAACTAAGATAGTCATAGAACCTATAGAAATTGCACAAACAATCATAAAATCTTGTAACCGCCTTGTAGGTCCAAGAGGGTGACAAGATTTTTCATGATTGTTTGTACAGTTTCTTTTTTCTAATAAAAAGAAAGCCCATTCTTATATCAAAAGCTCAAGAATTGGACATTTCTCAGTCAAATGGCTACTTATTTTCTTGAGAACATAATATGGGAGATATAGCCTACCAGGGGAGAACAAATTAGGGTAAAGTTCTAGTTGAAAGACTTTTGGCTATCTTGGAAAGGGGTTAGGTTAGGAAAATGAAACTTCCAGGGATGGGTCTAAAGGCAAAAGTATGTCCCGGGAAGGTATTTCGAAGTACCCACCTCCACTCCTTCTCCCTCTAGAGAGCCCTGAAATTTGCCTACATGACAGGTCTATTACCTATTGAAATTTTGACAGAACAACATTTTACCTTAATTTTCAGTTACCAGTTGCTTTTTCTCTGCCTTTAGTTCTGAAAATACAATTCCTGTTATTTGAGTAGAATTTTGAGCCATATCAATGTTTTTTTCAAAATTTAAGAAATGTATTTGCATATCTTTAAAACCTTCTAAAATGGAATTGAGCAAAGTTATGAAGCTGAAAACAATTTTGTTGTACTTCAATTAAGCAGAAGATCTATTTTGCAAGGTTTCCGCACATATTTTTAAAGGTCATCAAAGGTCAGGGCCCTCTAGAGGGAGAAGGAGTGGAGGTAGTTGCTTCAAAATACCTTCCCGGGACCTACTTTAGTCTGTAGATTCATCCCTGAAAGTTTCATTTTCCTAACCTAAACCCTTTCAGAGATAGCAAGAAGTCAATTAACTAGAATTTTACATTACTGTTTACGTTAGGTTACATTAAAAACAATAAGAAATTAAATAAAAAAAAAAAAAACAAGCAACATTAAAACTTCAAACGAACAGGAATTATTACGTATATGAGGGGGTTTCACCTAAAAGGCTTCGCAAAAAATATTATTGAAAAAGGTGTTGTAATTAGCCTCCAAGAGACATAAGTATGTTTTGCAGCGCTTGGGGAATATGTCAGATTTGGCCCAAGTCATAAATGATATATTTAGTAGTACATGAAATATATCTAATTAGTCTATATGTTTAGTACATCCATGTTAAATATCTATAATTTTATTGGGGGAGGGGGAATGTCTATACAAATACACAAAAATATATAATTTGGTAAGTAAATGATAAAGAATCAATAAATCTTCACTGAAAAAACATTTATTTATGCTCAAACTAACATTTATTATAGGGGTTTGTAAGACATTTGACTTTGATTTGCTCATTTTGAGGGGGCGCACAAACTACCTCAATACACTCACCCCTTATAAAAGATCTGTTTGCAGAAATGAATAAAATAAGACACATCCATAACCATATTTCTCAAGTACCCCCCCCCCCTTTTTTTATAGTGGATTCATCGTTTATTTCGAGCTTGTAAGAGATCCAGAATTTGTTGGTATGATTTTGACCAACATCTCGCTCCTTTTTGGGGCGCATGCTACCTCCTTTTTGTAAAATTTATTTTCTTTAAACTTAAAAGCTTTAAAAACACAACACATATTAAGAATCAGTACACAAAACTTCTATATTATTTGTGAACTTGTATCTTTAAGTTTTTCTGAATATGGATGAATGGTGATCTTTACTTATCACTCATTACTATTTACAGTTTGACACGTAGCGGTTAATAACTTCTACCATGCAAGTATAGTTCGAATATTTCAATTTTTTCCCTAGAAAAAAAAGAAAAAAGAAAGAACAGAACAGAACATCAACTGAACTCACCAATTGCACTTTTTTCTATTTTGTTTTTTATTGTTTGATGTCAACTTTCATTTCTTTATCCTTTTTTGCATTTTTTTTCTACTCTTTTTATTGCTTGATATCTATTTTCATCTTTTTTTGGGATTTTTTTTATTTATTTTTTTTATAGCTCAGTTATGTCTACTTTCATGTTTTTTTCCAAGTTTCCAGATTAGAAAAAATTATGTCAACTTTTTTTTAAGAATAAGATTGCACTGTCACATTTCTGATAATTTTTACTCTCTCACTTACTATTCTTAACTTACTGGGCTCAGTTGCCCAACGTTGCTCAATGCTTTTTCTGTTATGCTTTCTGGACTAAGCTATGTTTGCTGACAAAACAGCGCGGTGAGCTTAAATAAAGACTCCACTTTTAGAGCGAAATCCTATGAAGTAGCATCCTTTCAAGTTAATCTTTATTTACAAGGACCGTAGAGTCCTTACTACAACAGCTAGACATAAACTTTAAAAAAAAGAAATAAGAGAATTGAACTTGTTCAAGTTTTTTAGCTGGGATTCGGCCTAAAAAAAATGTATCATTTGTTATCTCTGCAACCACTTTAACAGGAAACTTTTTAACGATAATAGCACTCACATCTACTTTGAGGCACGCGTGTACTATGGTAAAAAACATAAATAAAAGAAAAAAAGCACTTTTTTCTAAACAGTGCAACAAATAAAAAAGAAATAAAATAAAATGACGGATAGATTATTATGCTCATACCAGTCATACATCCAGGAAATCGTTCTTGAATAGCAGCTTTCCATTGTTCCATAGACATCCAATTTCCCAAGGTTCCCTGAATTCCTGATTTTGGGGTGGTGATAGCCTCTTGCTTTCGTTTCGTTACAACCAAGGTCCTTGATTCTACTCTAGCTACATCTGCTGGATCGGTTCTTGCTAACCAGCTACAATAAACAACCATTACAGTGCATAGTTTATACAGACAAGCTTTTTTATTTAATGGGCGTTCACTAAGCAGGGTTAGGGATTTACTACCTAATTACACCTCAGATTGTTACCATTTGCAAAGAGCTTTCTCTTTGCTCAAATAAGGGCTAATTTTTCAAGGTCGTCTGATTCTCACCGGTCATTTAATTTTGAGGATAGTCCTAGGGGCGTTAATTCACAAAAAAATTAGGATGGGGTGTATTTTCCAAAATTTAGGATGGGATAACTGTTTTATTATTTTTTCAATGAAAATACCACCCCCCAAAAAATGAAATTTTCTAACGAAAGCACAAAAAAATAATATTTTATTATTAAAATAATATTTAAATAATATTAGAGGGGGGATCCTAGGGGGAGATAAAATGACACCTTCCCTCTCTCACCCGTATTGACATCTGGATAATGCTCCACTTAAATGTTGGCCCCAACATAAAAATCAGTCTAGCTCACTATGATCTGAATTCCGACCACTTACCTGATTTATCTGATTCAATTATCTAATTTTTTAACAATAAAAAATATATCTTTCTTAAATATCTAAATGAAAAAAGATGAAGTTGCAGGTCTTGGGAATAAGTGCAGCTACCGAAAATTCCCATTTTAGGAACTACATCAACTTTTAGGCTTGTCTATCAGAATAAGCCCTTGGATAGTCATGAAGAAGCAAAAATTCCACGATCCATAGCTTATCACAACAAGTTCCATCCAGAAATACCTTTTCCCTCAATTAAAAAAGAAAAAAAAGAGAAAAGGCAGCGACAGCTGAACAAAATCTTAAGTGTGAGCACCATCGTAGTCTATGCAAAGCCGGTCAGTAGGAATCAGATTACCACCTTCCAATGAGAGTCCCTTCTGAATAGCAGTTGCTTAAAGTACGAGCAGATTCATATACTGAATGACTAAGCTTTGATTATGAATATGTCTCGTAGAATTGAATTTACGGGAAGTTGGCAATAACTTGAGTTTAGTAGGTGCCACAAAGTTCCTTTTGTATGATTACCACAGAGCTCGCTGACTTTCCTTAACTTGCAAGGTAATGTTTCCTGAGGATATTTGTTGTCTGTTGAATGAGCTAACAGCGCAACAAAACTCGCAAAGAAAAACTGAAAAAACAATCAGTTTTTGCAGCAAAAACTTTGAGCTGATGGAAAAAAGGGTACTTTTGTCTTATAGCCACCACGCTCAAGATCTTGCATCGCGAACATGAGACAATAACCAATTTTCATGGTCTTTATACCATACAATATTAGCTTAGGCTCGGTGGGAAACTACATTATAGCTATATTCTAATTAAATATTTAGTTGGTATTTTGATTCGGTAAGGTAATTTTAGGTTATGTACTTAATATAATGCAGTCTGGGCGGCTCTCCTTCCATAATTCTTTGTTGTAGTTTTCATAATTTTTTGGATAAAGTATTATATTTTCATCATATTTTGTTTTATTTCATTAGCATTAACCAAACTTCACTTTTCGACAGAACTTGAGTGTGGTGGCTATAAGACACAAGTACCGAAAAAAGTTAAAAGATAAATGGAAGAGATCAGTTTTACGTAAAATTTCAGCAAAAATTCTTACTTATTCACGCACAGACTGTGAAGACAAACCGTGAATTTCATTAAAACTACCAGCCACTTTTTTTTTATTAATTATTCGAATCCTGCTGATTTCGCTGGAAATGTTTCGGTATACACATCACACTGTCATACCAATTGTCATCAGTTGTCATCAGATCAGATTTCAATTGTCATCAGTATGAGTAGAATGTTCTCTGTTTTATAGAAATTCACAGATTTTTCAATAAAGTACTGAACTAGGATATAAAACCTAAGTAAAGTTTGTTGTAACGTTAATGAGCATTGAGCAAACGTTCTCTGTATAAGTTTGAATTAACAAGTATGAGCAGACCCTTTTGTGGTTTAAATAAATTCATAGATTTTTCAATGAAATACCTGAATATATAACCCGAGCAAATTTTGTTGTAACGTTAATAAGAACGAATTCAACGTTTTCTGATTTATATAAATTCACGGATCTTTCAAGAAAGTCTTAGATCTGGAAAAAAAACCTGAGTGTGACTTTTCTAACATAATTTAGTACTAATAATGCTACTAACTTATCCGTGGTAGCACAAGCGCGCCTAAGGCTAACACCCCACAAAGCAGTGTCAATAACTCGGCAACATTTGAAGATCACAACTCCTCGAACGAGAAGACCTTGCGACGGCCAGATGTATATTTAGAGTAATGAGACGCGGCTTGATCCATTGGAATACAACATATTTAATACTGAAATTGGTATTTTACAATGCTATGCTACGTTACAAAGCTTGAAATACGGAAAAAAGTTCAGGACTAGTCAACTTTACTTAGCTTCGTCTTTATCAACATCATTCACCCTGTCAGTAACATTTTTTTGGAGGTGGAACATTTTTGGACAACCGGCTATAAGTGGACAACCAACATGATTAGACAGTTTTAAAAAGTCCGAAGGCTATTATTGGCTGACCAATCAAAGTCGGCCCTGGTACTGACAGGGTGAATGATGTCAATGAAGACGAGACTTAACAGATAACCTTATCTTGTTTTAATTTAAATTTTCATTCCTCAATATTTTGTGTTTTGACAATTTCCCTGTTTATCTAATATCCCTTACCTACACTTGATTTTTTTTTTTTTTTTATCAGAACGTCTACCAAAAGACGTATCTTATCCCAATGAACTGCGTCGGTAGTTTATTGTAAGCGTAATAGTTCCATGAGTTCCATAAACCATCATATATTTAAATGAAGTCTTGGAAACATAAATAAAACCTGAACATATCTTTTTTTTATGCTAATTTCATTCGAATGAATACCCAAATTTGTCAAACTCAAGACTATAGTATGCAGGGGCGGAGACAGGATTGACGTTTAAGGGATGCACAAACATAAATCGGGATCCCTCGTTAATGTTTTTCGCCCAGCCACCCCTATAAACAGTGCAACTTTCAATCTTGTCAGAGGTGGAGGCATGAACCCCAAAAAGAGCCCCTGGATCTACCTCTGATCGTATGTAAAATTATGCTAATGGCGTTTCATATTGCAACGTAGTACTCTACTTTCGGAACTTGCAAGATGGTTTCAAACAGTTCATATTTTGATACTAATAATATATCAAAAGAATCGGTTTACTATGCTGATTCCAAATATATGCATCATTAAATTTAGTTTTACCCATCAAAGGCTAAGAGCCTGTGAAAATTGGCTTTATTTTCGATAAAAGGGGAAAATACTCCTTAAAATTCAAATAATCATAATGAAAATCGCACCATCAGATTCAGCGTATCAAAGAACCCTACTGTAGAGGTTCTTCAAAAATGTGGAATTTCGTATTTCCCAGAAGAAAGATCACAGATGCGTGTTTTTTTTTCAAGGGTGATCGTATCAACCCAGTTGTCCTAGAATTCCGGAGAGGCCTCATTCGAACGAAAAAAGTTTTAGTGCCCTTTTTAAGTGACGAAAAAAACTGAAGGGCAACTGGACCCCCTCCCAACACCTTTTTCCCAAAATTGTACGAATGAAATTTTGAGATAGCTATTTTGTTCAGCATAGTTGAAAGGCCCGATAACTATGCCTTTGGAGATAACATGAACCCCACAGTCCCTAGGGAAAGGTCTTTGTTATAAAATTTGCCCATTGTTCATGTATAGTATTTGTTATTGGGAAGTATGCATACATTTTGTCGTTATTTATAAAACGGTCAGAAATTCAATAAAAAAAAACAAGTTTTTTCAACTGAAAGCAAGGAACAACATTAAAACGTAAAACGAACAAAAATTATTATGTACATGAGGGGGATTGCCTCCTCCTCATATACATAATAGTTTTTTTCGTTTTAAGCTTTAATGTTGCTCCTTATTTTCAGTTTAAAAAAACTTTTTTTTTTGTTTAATACGAAATACAGACGACAAAGTAATAAACTAAAATACAGTCCTTGTCCATTTAACATAGTCAACTAAAAATAATCGACAAATGAAAAAGCTTCCAGAGATTAGAGGATCGGCAGAAATAGGGAAGATGATTTTGAAAAAGATAAGGGTATGTTAACAGGGGTGGAGCAGTTTTTTTGTGGAGTTTTGTCTTCGGCTTCTTAAGTCAGCTTATTTGGAGAGCTTGAAGGACGGTAGACAAGATTCGTGGCCAAATCAGGTCAAGAAAATATTGGACCTTTGTGGCTTTTCGAAGATGTGGAATGAAGGAAAAAGCCCATTGGATAAAAAAGTGTCAGTATGGAAGGAAGTCCAGCGAACCCTGAATGACCAAGAAATCCAAGAGTGGCAAGCACATTAGGACCAATCTAGGTCTTTGAGGTTTTACTCCCAAGCTAAAGTGTTGGGGGGGGAGGTTTATTTTGAATTTGGGTTGAATAAAGAGGATTTGAAAAATTTGTTGTTGTTAAGAGGGAATAGTTTGGATTTAGGTGAGAGAAGGAAATTTTTGGGAAAGTTTAGTCTTGCGGTAGGTAGCCTATTTTGTCCCTAAGTGTGGATTAAACAAAAACAAAGTTTTTTTTAGCTGAAAGTAAGGAGCAACATTAAAACTTAAAACGAACAGAAATTACTTCGTATATGAAAGGGGCTGCTTCCTCATCAACGCCCCGCTCTTTACGCTAAAGTTTGACTCTTTCTCTTCACTCTGCTTTTTAAAACAGTAAAAAACTTTTGCGTAAAGAGCGGGGCGTTGATGAGGAAGCAGCCCATTTCATATACGAAGTAATTTCTGTTCGTTTTAAGTTTTAATGTCGCTCCTTACTTTCAGCTAGAAAAACTTGTTTTTTTTTATTTAATTTCTGAACGTTTCTGAATCAATGCATGTTTTGATTTTGGCTCTCCCCAGAGGAATAATTAACACAAAATTTGCTAGTTTTTTGTTGTTTTTTTTTTGGCTAAATGGCTTTCTCGTAGTTTTGATCGAATGATTTTGAGAAAAAAAGGAACGGTGGAAGAAGCCTAGTTGCTCTGCTATTTTTTTGGTTACTTAAAAAGGCAACTAGAACTTAAAATTTTTTACGAATGTTTTTATTAGTAAAATGACCCCTGAATCACAAAAGACCGTAGAATAAATAGTTGAAATCACTAAAAATACTTTAGCGTAAAGAGCAAGGTATTAGGAAGAGGTGAGCCCCTCATATGCGTAATAATTTCTGTTTGTTTTAAGTTTTAATGCTGCTCCTTACTTCCAGTTGAAAAAACTTTCAAATTTATTTTTTCATTGTTTTTTTTATTAAATAATGCTAGAAAATCCTGCGCTCCCTTCATGGAAATTTTCTTCCCCCATGACAAATTCCTCGATGGAAAGTTCCCCCAACATATCCCCTTTGGTCAACCCCTCCCTCCAACAAAAAAATCCCCCTGAGAACGTCTGTACACTTCCCAATAAGCATTACTATATGTAAGCACTGGTCAAAATTTGTAACTTGTGGCCCCTCCCACGGGGACTGTGGGGGAGTAAGTCGTCCCGAAAGACATAGTTATAAGGTTTTTCGACTACGCTGAATAAAATGGCTATAATTTTGATCCGTTGACTTTGGGAAAATAATCAGCGTGGGAGGGGGCCTAGGTGCCCTCCAATTTTTTTGGTCACTTAAAAAGGGCACTAGAACTTTTCATTTCCGTTAGAATGAGCCCTCTCACAAGATTCTAGAACCACTGGGTCGATACGATCACCCCTGAAAAAAAAAACAAAAAACAAAAAACAAAAAACAAAAAAACAAATAAACACGCATCCGTGATCTGCCTTCTGGCAAAAAATACAAAATTCCACATTTTTGTAGATAGGAGCTTGAAACTTCTACAATAGGGTTCTCTGATACGCTGAATCTGATGGTGTGATTTTCGTTTAGATTCTATGACTTTTAGAGGGTGTTTCCCCCTATTTTCTAAAATTGGTTACTTCTTGGTTACTTAATATATTACTGTCAATCAGAAAATTGTAAGCCTACCCAGTAAAATCGTGTAAACAAGATGAAAAAACTAAATACGATCAATTACTCAACGTTACTGTTATCTTGGCGAGTTGAGAAACTCTATAACTTGTTTCCTTGATCCCTGTTATTGACACTACATTGTAAACAACGGCAAAAATTGGCTCATCAACTAGATTGTAACAGAGGTCTGTTTGAGATCAAGATAGGTCATATATAATTTGTAAGAGGACGAATTCCCTAAGAATTAGTGTTTGCTTCAAGTTTTTTTTTTATATATATAAAAAGAATCCTACAATGAATCGCGCAATAGGAAGAACCTGGTAATTAATATATAGTATATTAAAATTCAAAACATTTTTTTAAGCATTAAGGACGTAAAATAAACCACACAAGAAATGAAAATGAAATTTTGAATTCTGACCATTGAAAACAGAGATTAAATGTTCCAAAAAAGAAGAATGATCTTCACAAAAGTTCCAGGTTCAAGCTTAATAGATCTGAGAACTCAAGAAAACTAATTTCAGCCATTTAATGTATATGATATAATGATAATATATATATATATATATATATATATATATATATATATATATATATATATATATATATATATATATATATATATATATATATATATATATATATATATATATATATATATATATATATATATATATATATATATATATATATATATATATATATATATATATATATATATATATATATATATATATATATATATATATATATATATATATATATATATATATATATATATATATATATATATATATATATATATATATATATATATATATATATATATATATACGAGGTCCTTCTAAATATGAAATTTCATTCAGATCCGATCACTCCTTCGTAAGTTAAAAATACCTCATTTTTTCTAATTTTCTTAGAATTAACCTACCCCCCCCCAGGCCCCAAAGAGAGAAGATCCTTTCCGGTTATATCAATCACGTATCTAGGACTTGTGCTTATTTTTCCCACACAGTTTCATCCCGATCCCTCCAGTCTAAGCGCTTTCCAAGATTTCAGGCTTCTCACCAGCTCCCCACATTGTCACCGGATCCGGTCGGGATTTCAAATAAGAACTTTGAGACACGATATCCTTCCAAATATCAAAGTTCATTAAGATCCGATCACTTCTTCGTAAGTTAAAAATTCCTCTTTTTTCCAATTTTTCAGAATTAACCCTCCCCCTCAAACTCCCCCAACGAGAGCAGATCCGTTCTGGTTATGTTAATCACGTATCTGAAACTTCAGATTCTTGTTCCCACCAAGTTTCATCCCAATCCCTCCACTCTAAGCGTTTTCCAAGATTTTAGCCCCCCCCCTCAACTCCCAACAATGTCACTGGATCCAGTTAGGATTTGAAAAAAAAGAGCTCTGAAATACGATATCCTTAAGAGCATCAAATTTCATTAAGATCCGATCGCTCCTTCGTAAGTTAAAAATACGGCATTTTTCTAATTTTCAGAATTAATCCTCCCCCAACTCCCCCAAAGAGAGCGGATCTGTTCTGTTTATGTCAATCACGTATCTGGGACTTTTGATTATTTTCCCACCAAGTTTCATCCCGATCCCTCCACTCTAAGCGTTTTCCAAGATTTTAGGCCCCCCCCAACTCCCCACAATGTCACTGGATCCAGTCAGGATTTTAAAAAAAGAGCTCCGAAATACGATATCCTTCCAAACATCAAATTTCATTAAGATACGATCACTCCTTCGTAAGTTAAAAATACCGCATTTTTCTAATTCCCAGAATTAACCCCCCCCCCCCAACTCCCCCAAAGAGAGCGGATCCGTTCTGGTTATGTCAATCACGTATCTAGGACTTTTGATTATTTTTCCCACCAAGTTTCATCCCGATCCATCCACTCTAAGCGTTTTCCAAGATTTTAAGGTCTCCTCCAAACTCCCCACAATGTCACCGGATCCGGTCGCGATTTAAAATAAGAGCCTTAAGACACGATATCCTTCCAAACGTCAAATTTAATTAAGATCCAATCACCCGTTCGTAAGCTAAAAATACCTCATTTTTTCTAATTTTTCCGATTTCACCGTCCCCCCACTCCTCCCCCAGATGGCGTAAGCGGGGAAACAACAATTGATAATTTAATTTGGTCTGGTTCCTGATACGCCTGCAAAATTTCACCGTCCTAGCTTATCTGGAAGTGCCTAAACTAGCAAAACCGGGATCGACAGACAGACCGACAGAATTTGCGATCGCTATATGCCACTTAGTAAATACCAAGTTCCATAAAAACGAGTGGCTAGAAGCAATAACTCCTTTCGGTACCTGTGTATTAGCCAGTACACACTCGATAAGTGAAGTTAGGTTAATCATAATAAAATATACCAAAATATGGTGAAAATACAGTACTTTAGCAACAAATTATGGAAACTACAACAAAGAATTATGGAAGGGGGAGCACACAGATCGCATTATGAAACACCTAAGTAACGAAACCTAACCCATCCAAAATACCATCTCTGTATACTAAATATGTAATAAAAAATACACCTACAACGTAGATTTCCACAGAGCCTAAGTTAATTGTCTCCGAATACTGACAGCTATAAACCGGTTATTGTCTGATCTTGCAGACCCAAATTCTCGAGTGTATACAGATGTATACTGTATATACTGGCACAAGTACCCTCATGTCTTACAGCGAAAATTTTGAGGATAAAATATAAGATAATAGTCATTACGCTCACCTACCCATGGGAAGACAGACAAAGGTACCCCTATTTAAAAAAAAAAGGTACTTATGCATTATTCGGTACAAACTCGAGAATGTGTATCTACAGATAAGACAATAGCCGGTTTTTACCTGTCAGTATCCAAAGAAAATTAGCTTAAGGTAATTTGAAATCTACGTTGTAGGTATATTTCAGTACACATGAGATGGTATATTGATTGGGTTAGGTTAGGTATTTAATATAATGCATACTATTTAATATAATAAACAGTATGCATGAGAGTAGGCTACACCCTTGAAAAGTGAATTGCTTTCGCTAAATCGATTAGAATCGCAGCGTAAAGAGCAAGGGCTTGAGAGGAGCGCCCCCATGAATTTGAATAATTTTGTCCGTTTTAAGTTTTAGCGTCAGTCTCAGGCCTGGATTTACCAATAGGCTCACTAGGCATGGGCTTAAGGGGCGCACAATATCAGGGGTACAGTAAATTATCATTGAGTGATTTTTCCCTTAATAATAACTGAACTGATATGATTTATTGTCAAAGTGCCAGGTTCACTGCCCCACTGCGCTGCCTATCCACACAAGTGATTTTGAAACAACACAGGAATTCCGTCGCCACTTATAAACAGTCAGATGTCTCCCAAGAATGGTAGCTGAGAGTTCAGTATCACTTCTCTCTGTCATTACTCTTGGCCCATCAGTTGTGGTCTGTTCAGTGAACAGATCACTACCCAAGAATTTTCGGGGATTTTCCCCAAATTCCAAAGAAATGGAGCAGCAAAAACGCTTGGGACTAGGAGCGCCAAATCTTTAAATCCGGCCCTGGTCACTCTTTACTTACACGTGGAAAACAATATTTTATTTTTTCTATTTAATCATTTAAAAAGAGTTCTTGAGAGACAAACTAATTGCGCAATAAAAAGAATGTACGCAACAGGTACAGACACACCCCCATCTCGACCATTTATTACAAGCCATTAAAGTAAAAACAAAACTGGTTTATGATTCTTCATACGTTTTTTGCACGTATACGTTGACCTTTATTTTAGTTCTCTTAGCAGCTATGCAGTAGGAGGGAACTCAAGCAACTACGTAAAATGATTACCGCCAATTCAGAGGTTTAACACCGTTTCAAATAGCAACAATCAGCATATTTGTTAAATAAAGCTGATTGGACATAAAAGAAGTTGGGTTTTATACTCCACCTCATGTTTTGATGTCGTCTTGTATGCACACGTGCAAGTAAAACAGCTGTACCTATTTCGAAACAGGGCTGCAGCGTCAGTAAGTTAAGAACTCCAACTCTTGAAATGTTTGACCAGGTAAGGACCCAGAAACTTTTTTGCACGGGGGGGGGGAAACAAAGGCACAAATTTTATGCGATAATTTAAATACGAAGGAACCTAAAATTCGAGAGAATTTAGGGTTTCAGAGGGCATGGGCCAAGAACCCAGGGGTCCTAAGATCACCTACTCCGAGGGTTTATGCATGGAATTCATGGAAGAGTTTTCAATTTAACTTCCCATCCATTTCCAATTTTGAATATATATATATATATATATATATATATATATATATATATATATATATATATATATATATATATATATAACACAGGGTCCTAAAATGTATCAAAATTATAAAAATAATTTTTAATAGGGGTGGGGGGGAATATTTGCCTTTACCTTTGCATTTGAGTTGCCATTAGCCCTAGGACATACAGATAAAGGTTTCAAGCCAATCAGAAAAAAAAAACTTTTTTGGTCTCATTTTTGAGTGGCATACACTATAAAAACTTTTGCCGGAGTTGTTACACAGATCTTCCATGAGACTAAAGTTTTCCTTATATTTTCCTTCTTTGCAGAGTTGATTGGTTTTAATTGAGAGAAGGAGAATTCCTTACATTTTGTCAATAGTGCTCTTCACTACTCCTGGACAATAAAAAAAATTTGCTTTCCCCCCTTAGACCTCCCTTTGTCTCCTACAGCACTCACCTCCATTTTACCCCAATACAATCTTATACAAAAAGGGGAAGGACAACTTTGCCTGTTATAAAATTAATAAGTTAAATGCACAAATCTCCTCCTCCTCTTCCCCCTTTCCACTAATTGAGTAAAGTTTATTTAATTGATTTTGAAGATTCCACTTGTATAATCTGTATTTACCTAAATTCCTTCAATTTTTCTAGTGATCAACCCTTTGTTAACAATTCAAACCAAAAGCAAAATAAAAGAAAAACATCAAAACACTTCTGCATATAGCCTAAGGCTAAGAATATTTAATTTTAGTTGGTAAAATTAAAATAATCGGTTGTAAAATTATATCTAGACAATATTTCTGTTATTTTATTTATTAATACCTTATTTATTAATGCAGCAGGCTTTACAAAGCTTGTCACACTAAACATTACAACATTTAAGACAAAAACTAAAGTAACATTGAAACAGACTTTATAACAACACATTTGTCACAAGAATATATCATCTAAACTTACTATACTTACAATGCTATGCTATAACTATAAATTATACTTACTATTATAATACTATATATTACGATAATTACTTAATAGTTAAGAAAAAAAACCTCCCACCAAAATTACAAAGATTAGTGATTGGGTCTCAGTAGTTAAAAAACATTATTAGTTTTAATTCTCACATTTTGATGGAAGTTTATATATATATATATATATATATATATATATATATATATATATATATATATATTTCTTTCTCGTATCGTGCTGAAGACGGCCATTGTACATAGGGCCAAAATATTCACTGAATTGATTTCCTCTGTCTTGAAAAGATTTTCCCTATTGTTTCTACTTTGTGTTTGTTTGTTTCTGGAAATTACATTTTGGAACATAACACACACATGGAGATGAATTCCTGACTGAGCAGGTAACTGGTCAGTAAGAAATCTAGAAAAAACCAATACAAAATCACTGATAGTTCAGACCAGTAGAAAGTTCAAAAGAGCAAGATAGAAGTTGGGAAATCTACCCTAGAAAACTTTACTAGAACCATGAAGCCACACTAGTTCAAGAAAGCAAGCATAACCCAAAGAAGTTTTGTCAATAAGTAATCTGTAAAATGCCTGGCTGGCAATCAATATCTAAACTAACTACAGGTTCAAGAACTGAGCTAACAGATATCAAAGAAATTGCAGATGAATTGATCCACCAGTTTCTGTCAGTTTTTAGCAGTACATCAGATACAAACTTGCCCACTATAAAACCCACACACATACACCATCCAATGGAGCCTAATGAGATGGCATAGTTTAACATCTTCAAATGACTTAAATAGCTAGATATCAACAAATCCGTTGGGCCTGATAGGTTACACCCACATCTTCTAAAAGAAGTTGCTCAAACAATTGCCAAGCCACTTTCCCAAATACTCAAAATTTCTCTATGTACCAAGGAAGTACCAGCAGATTGGAAAACAGCATTTGTCACTCCTTTGTTCAAAAAGTCAGAGCAGAAAAATACAACCCCATAAGCATAACTTCTGTTGTAGCTAAAATCCTAAAAAGAGTGGTAAATGACTCTCATGAAGCATCTCAAAATAAATGGAATACCATCACCCAGCCAACACATATTTCAACAAGAAAAGTCAAGAGAAACAGATTTGCTTGAAACTTATGATATAGTAACAGACCTGATTGATCAGGGCCAGACTATGGAATTCCTGTTCCTTGACTTTGCAAAAGCATTGACTAAGTTCCACATCTGCAACTAAGAATAAAACTCATCCCACGTGGAATTAAAGTTGACCTTGTGGGCTTGACCTCAGCTTTTCTTACTGTCACCAGTCACCAGTGATATCATACACGGTAGCATCTTAGGACCTACCCTGTTCAGTTTCTATACAAATGATATTCTTCAATTAGCTACAAATCATATCACTCTTAATGCTGACAACTCAAAGTAGTTTACCATAGTCAACCATGAGTCACTACAGGCAGATCTTGACTGAATTCAAAACTAGGCCACAACATTACACATAAGTTCCAATATTGACAAATGTACCACTATACATTTTGGCAAGTCTAACCCAGGTTTTAATCATATAATGGTCAATCCAGCTGTAAACAACATAGGGTGACAAGAGCCAAGAGCTATTATGGCACTTGTGACAAGGTCAGAAGAGCCAAGAGCTCATATAGTATGAGCTCTAGCAAAATTCTAAGAATCAATAGATTTATTTAAAAGGAAAATCAGAGGCTTAATGCCGATCTAGATTTAAAGTAAGAGCTCTGAGACACAAGGTCCTTCTAAATATCAAAATTCATTAAGATCTGATCACCCAATTGTAAGTTGAAAATACCTCAATTTTTCCTCTCCCTTGTGCCCCCTAGATGGTCGAATTGCGGAAAACGACTTTATCAAGTTGATTTGTGCAGCTCCCTGACACACTTACCAATTTTCATTGTCCTAGCACGTCCAGAAGCACCAAACTTGCCAAAACACTGATCCCCACCCCCTAACTCCCCCAAAGAGAGTGGATCAAGTCCAGTTACGTCAATCACATATCTATGACATTTGATTGTTCTACCCACCAAAGTTTCATCCACATCTTTCCACTCGATATTTCCGGTTTCCCCCTCCAGCTCCCCCCAATGTCAACGGATCTTGTCGGGATTTGAAATAAGAACTCTGAGACATGGGTTCCTTCTAAATATCAAATTTCATTAAGATCCGGTCACCCATTCTAAAGTTAAAAACACCTCAATTTGTCAAACTTTTCCAAATTAACAACCCCCAGCTCCCCCAAGGAGAATGGATCCGTTCCAATTATGTCAATCACGTATCTATAACTTGTGCTTATTCAAGTTTCATCCTGATCTCTCCACTCTAACCGTTTTCCAAGATTTGTTTCCCCTCTCCAACCCTCTATGTCCCCAGTTCCGATTCGAATTGAAAATGGAGCATCTTAGACATAAGATTCTTCTATATATCAAGTTTCATTAAGATCTGATCACCCATTTGTAAGATACCTTGATTTTCACATTTTCCAAGAATTCCGGTTCCCCCTCCAGCTCCCCCCTCCCCAATGTCAGCAGATCTAGTCGAGATTTAAAATAAGAGTTCTAAATCACAAGATCCTTCTAAATTTTAAATTTTATTAAGATCTGATCACCTGTTTGTAACTTACAAATACCTAAAAATTTTTTATTTTTCCAAATTACCCTACCCCCCAACTCCCCCAAAGAGAGCGGATACGGTCCGGTTATGTCAATCATGTATCTTGGACTTGTGCTTACTTTCCCACCAAGTTTCATCCTGATCTCTCCACTTTAAGCATTTTCCAATTTCCCCCCCCCCCCCAATGACACTGTATCCGGTCGGGATTCAAAATAAGAGATCTGAGTTACGAGGTCCTTCTGAATATGAAATTTGATTAAGATCCAATCACTTCTTTCGTAAGTTAAAAATACCTCATTTTTTCGAATTTTTCAAAATTAACCCTCCCCCCAACTCCCCCAAAGAGAGCCGATCCATTCTGGTTATGTCAATCGCATATCTAGGACTTGTGCTTATTTTTCCCACCAAGTTGCATTCCAATCCCTCCACTCTAAGTGGTTTTCAAGATTTTAGGTCTCCCCCAATGTCACCGGATCCGGTCGGGATTTCATATTAGAGCTTTGAGAAACGATATCCTTCGAAACATTTAATTTCATTAAGATCCTATCACTCCTTCGTAAGTTGAAAATACCTCATTTTTTCTGATTTTTCAGAATTAACCCCCCCCCCCCCTCCCCAAAGAGAGCAGAACCGTTCCAGTTATGTCAATCATGTATCTAGGACTTGTGCTTATTTTTCCCACCAAGTTTCATCCTGATCTCTCCACTCTAAGCATTTTCCAAGATTTTAGGTTCACCCACCCCCAATATCACCAAATCCAGTCGGAATTTAAAATAAGAGCTCTGAGACACGATATCCTTCCAAACATCAAATTTCATTAAAATCCGATTACCCATTCATAAGTTAAAAATACCTCTTTTTTTATAATTTTTCAGATTTAACCATCACCCCCCCCCTCCCCCCTCCAGATAATCAAATCAGGGAAACAACAATTTCTGATGTAATCTGGTCTGGTTCCTGATACACCTGCCAAACTTTATTGTCCTAGCTTACCTGGAAGTGCCTAAACTAGCAAAACCAGGACAGATAGACAGACTGACAGACAAACCGACCAACTGACAGAATTACCAATCACTATATGTCACTTGGTAGATACCAAGTGCCATAAAAAACAGTATGCAATTGAGCAAAATTATGTAAACCGTAAACCCTCACATCTTGTTACCAAATAGGAATTGAGAAGAATTGTATATATCAATAAATAGCTAAATATCTAAGCTATACATCAATATGGTTATTATTATAATTATTCAAGATCAAACACTAGAAATTATTATTCTATTGACTTACTTAGAAGAGCTCTTTTTGGTAATTCCAATTGCCCAATTTTCAGTGGTTGGCCCCTCTGAGACAGACATTATAAATTCAGCAAACTGTTTCAAAAATTCTAAAATACTAACTTAGGGTAAAAAGACCAGTCTGCAATAGAGCAAAATTATGCAAAACCCAAACCCTCATATCTTGTCACCATATAGGAATTAAATGTATATATCAATGAATAGCTAAAAATATAAGCTATACATTAATAATGTTATTGTTAAAATTATTTAAGATCACGTTTGAAATTATTAGCTTATTGACTTACCTAGAAAGATCTTGTTATGGAAATACCAATTATCCTATTTTTATGTATATATGCTTTCAGGGTTTCAGTTGTATTCACATATTAACAGAAAGCTGATGGTCTTCTGATTCTAAAAATGCAACTTTTATTGTTTGATATTTATTCTATAAATAAATGAATATTAAATATAATTTTTTTTTTAATTACTCCACAAAACAGAGACAACATTTTGAATTTATTAGAATCATTGGTGAAAGTTTCACCAAGAAGGCAGGATCATGATACTGAATCTTGAACATTGTTGTAGTAAAATAGTGGCAGTCCAAAAGCTCATCTCTACTTTACCATAATGCCAAAGTAAAGTGGTCTTTTGCCCTATGAGACCTGCAAAGTGTAGATGAGGAAAGTGATCTTGGAATCATTAATGACAACCAGCATAAATTCCATTCAAAATGCAATAAGACTGTGTTTCATGCAAACTCTGCCCTTGGACTCTTGAAAAAAGACTACTTCCAGTAGGTCTCTCTATGTTTCTTGTGAAGTTGTGCAAGGCCCTTGTCAGGCCAGTGCTTGATTTTGGAATGTGCATAGCATCACCAGAATACAGGGGTGATGTACAGTTTCTGGAAGGGGTGCAAAAGAGAGCTAGGGTAAAAGATCTCTTTTTGGGGAAGACCACTTTTCTTTGGCATTCTGGAGAAATAGAGAGGTCTTTAAACTGCCCCTATTTTGCTTCACCAAAATGTTATGCGAGTCTAGTATAAATCCTGCCTTCTTGGAACAATTTTTCACCGACAATATTTTATCATGGTCTCTGTTTTCACAAGCAATTGAAAAAAAATATTATACTGAATATTTACTATCTATAGAATAAATATCAGCAATAAAAGTTTCATTTTCAGATAAAAAAAAAAACAATCAGCTTTCTGTTTATATGTGAATAAAACTAAAACACTGAAAGGATATATACATCAAAATAGGATAACTGATAATTCCAAAAAGAGATACTTTTAGGTAATTCATTAAACTAATAATTTCAATTATTTGATCTTAAATAATTTTAACAATAACCACATAGGTTAGATTTTTGCTATTCACTTATGTATACAATTCTTCTCAGTTCCAATTTGGTAACAAGATGTGAGGGTTTAAATTTTACACAATTTTGCTCTATTGCCCTACTAAGGCAGTTACAAAGATGAGAGACAAGCCTTATGATGAAATGTTTGAAAGAGCTGAAATTATCTACACTGGTTTACCAACAACAAAGAGCTGATATACTTATGATATATAAGCTTACTTCACAACACCACCCCCCCATTCATTTGTCAACTTCCCAGAATATTGGCACTGGCAAGAGGGAACATTCAAAGAAGCTGTTCAAACCATCTGTCAAAAACAAACATCAACAACAGTTTTTCTCCTACTGAGTAGTAAACCACTAGCATGGGATAAAAGACCACTTTTTTGGAATTCCAGAAAATAGAGATGGGTTTTTGAACCATTCCTATTCTACTACAGCATGATGTAAATGTGAGGGTAGTAACAAGAGGCCGCCTTCTTGGTAAAAATTTCAAGAAAAAATTTGCCAGAATAAATTAACAATGTGGTCCCTGTTTTGATAAACAACTGAAAAGAAAAAACTAAAGCCTATTTAATATTGGTGATTTATAGAATAAATATCAAGCAATATTAATTACATTTTTAGAACTAGAAGAAAACCTGCTTTCTGTTAATATATGAATACAACTGAAAGGATATATGCATCAAAATAGTATTATTGGTATTTCCAAGAGGTCCTTGTAGGTAAGTCAATAAACTAATAATTTCAAGTGTTTGGTCTTAAATAATTTTAGCAATAACCATATTGATGTATAGCTTGGATTTTTAGCTATTCATTGATAGGCTATATACAATTCTTCTTAATTCCTCTTTGATAATAAGGTGTGAGGGTTTTAGTCTTATATACCTAATTTTGCTTGATTGGGTAGCCTACTGGTTGTTTTTACCCTTGTTCCTCAGATACAATAGTCTAAGCATCCAATGATGAAGCTTTCTAGAAGTTACTAGATCTTGAAGAATTCCCTACAAGTCTATGCAAGATCTAGAGAATCCTCTACAAGTGCCAGTTGGATACATTTGATGTTTGATCATCAATTTTGGACCAATTTACCAATCAAGATGGATCTTAATTTGCTCTGGTGCAAATTATGGTATTAATGTAGGCCTAGGCCCTGTGGCTAGGTAAAAGTAGCCTAATTGAGGTAGCCTATAGGCTACATTACCAGATATTTGTATGAGCTGTCAAGGAGGATGCATTTACAGTAAAATTCTAGTTAATTGACTTCTTGCTATCTTGGAAAGGGTTTAGGTTAGGAAAATGAAACTTTGAAGGATGGGTCTACAGTATGTCCTGGGAAGGTATTTTGAAGTACCTAACTCCCCTCCTTCTCCCTCTAGAGGGCCCTGACCTTTGATGACCTTTAAAAATATGTGTTTTATAAAACTGAAACCTTGCAAGATAGATCTTCTGCTTAATTGAAGTATAACAAAATTGTTTTCAACTTTATAACTTTGCTCAATCTGATTTTATATGGTTTTTAAAGATATGCAAATACATTTCCTAAATTTTGAAAAAAAAAGCATTTAGGCTATATGGCTCAAAATTCTACTCAAACAACAGGAATTCCATTTTCAGAAGTAAAGACAGACAGAAGCAACTAGTAACTGAAAATGAAGGTGAAATTTTTTTTTCAAAATTTCAATAGATATAGACCTGTCATGCAGGCAAATTTCAGGGCCCTCTAGAGGGAGAAAGAGTGGAGGTAGGTACTTGAAATTACCTTCCAGTACATACTTTAGCCTGTAGACCAATCCCTGAAAGTTTCACTTCCCTAATCCAAACCCTTTCCAATATAGCAAGAAGTCAATTGACTAGAATTTTACCACATTTACAAGTGAATTGATCATTATAGGGTCTTTTCCTATTGGAAAAAGCACAAGAGAAGGAGTCAAGTAATCTTATTGTGTTCACCTTGTCCCAAGGCAATTTCAATAGAATCTAGTAGTGTAACCTATATTTTTATGAATATACTTTTCACTCTAAAAAGTCTAACTAGCCTACAATTATACATATGAGTAGCCTCAATTATGGCTTACCTTAATAAAAAGCTAACTGTCAAGGACATCTTTATGTAGAATGAACAGGAACTAGACTATTTTTGGTAGTATAGGCAATCTTGCAAATAAATCCAAGTTAAGCTTCACATAGATAACTAAGAAGCTATATTTGACAGTGTCAAAAGAAGAGACGCTCAAGTCTTGTAGGGTGCGTTTGTTTACTTGTCCAATGGGATTTTTACTAATCGAGGTTTAACCCCTAAAAGATAGCAACAAATACTTGTCTGGCCACGTGTCACTTAAAACGGCAAGATTAATTGCGAATAATAACAATATTGGTCACGTGTAATTATTGTTTTAATGCTAGCCTATGTGAAGTTCTGACAAGGAAGAGGCTGGGACTTTGGGCCTGTTTCTAATTTTACAGGCAAATACACCTTCAGCAATTATTCCAGAGCTGGGTAGCCTAATACAATTTGTGTGGCCAGAAGTTGCAAGATTTCAAATAGTGGTTGTCATTTGCCTTTTTAAGTCTTTCCATTCAAGATGCTTTGGATATTTTTTTTTGTGATAAATTGTCTTAATGCTCTGAAAATGGAAAACTATTTCAATTGCATAGGATAGGAAAATTTTGGTAGGCTAATTAATTCAAAGTCCTAAATTAGCCAGGGAAGTGTTTTTTTTTTTCACAAAAAAATCACCACATTATTTGAACTCCAATTATATAGTCCTGTTTTTGGCCCCCTTGATCCAGTTCCTGATTGTCATTTACACTAAATTTCACTTTTTCTGTTACCTATTTATGTTTGCACCAGTTTTACCATTGGGTAAAACTGGTACAAACAGTATTACTGGCTTTCATATAAAGTGAATATACCACTTGATGCCTTTTTTAATGCTGTTTTCAAATATAATAATCGCTTCTACCGCAAGTTCAGATTTAAGCACTTTTTGACCTCTTAAAAATGACCTATATATGGGGTCATCACAAATCTGTAATAGTTTAGAAACAAATTTGGGCTATATATTTGCACATCAGGGGGTGGGGGTAAAGTGTGGCATATATTAAATATGTAAGCTAATCATTGCTTGAATTTTTTATGTGTGTGCTGTTGCACTGGTGATTTCTCTTTTCATTAAAATTTGATGTGCACAAACACATTAAAAAAAAAACAGCAATGGTTAGTTTACGTATATAATATATGCTATGCTTTACCCCCACCCCCCTGATGTGCAAATATATAGCCCAAATTTGTTTCTAAACTATTACAGATTTGTAATGGCTCCATTTATAGACAAGTAAACAAACGCACCCTGAGGGTGCGTTTGTTTACTTGTCCAATGGGATTTTTACTAATTGAGGTTTAACCCCTAGAAGATAGCAACAAATACTTGTCTGGCCACGTGTCACATAAAACGGCAAGATTAATTGCAAATAATAACAACATTGGTCACGTGTAATTATTGTTTTAATGCTATGTGAAGTTTCAAGCAATGGTTAGTTTACATATCTAATATATGCTACACTTTACCCCCAACCCCTGATGTGCAAATATATAGCCTCAACGAAGAGGCTAGGACTTTGGGCCTGTTTCAAATTTTACAGGCAAATACAGCTTCAGCAATTATTTCAGAGCTGGGTAGCCTAATACAATTTGTGTGGCCAGAAGTTTAATTGTAAGATTTCAAATTGTGGTTGTCATTTGCCTTTTTAAGTCATTCCATTCAAGATGCTTTGGATATTTTTTATTGTGATAAATTGTCTTAATGCTCTGGAAAGGGAAAATTATTTCAATTGCATAGGATAGGAAAATTTTGGTAGGCAAGTCCTAAATTAGCCAGGGAAGTGTTTTTTTTTTTTTTTCACTAAAAAAAAAATCACCACGTTCTTTGAACTCCAATTATATAGCCCTGTTTTTGGCCCCCTTGATCCAGTTCCTGATTGTCATTTACACTAAATTTCACTTTTTCTGTTACCTATTTATGTTTGCACCAGTTTTACCATTGGGTAAAACTGGTACAAACAGTATTACTGGCTTTCATATAAAGTGAATATACCACTTGATGCCTTTTGTAATGCTGTTTACAAATATAATAATCGCTTCTACTGCAAGTTCAGACTTAAGCACTTTTTGACCTCTTAAAAATGACCTATATATGGGGTCATTACAAATCTGTAATAGTTTAGAAACAAATTTGGGCTATATATTTGCACATCAGGGGTTGAGGGTAAAGTGTAGCATATATTAAATATGTAAACTAACCATTGCTTGAATTTTTTTATGTGTGTGCTGTTGCACTGGTGATTTCTCTTTTCATTAAAATTTGATGTGCACAAACACATTAAAAAAAAACAGCAATGGTTAGTTTATGTATATAATATATGCTATGCTTTACCCCCACCCCCCTGATGTGCAAATATATAGCCCAAATTTGTTTCTAAACTATTACAGATTTGTAATGACTCCATTTATAGGTCATTTTTAAGAGGTCAAGAGGTGAAGAAGTGCTTAAATCTGAATTTGCAGTAGAAGAAATTATTATATTTATAAAGAGCATATAAGAAGGCATCAAGTGGTATATTCACTTTATATGAAAGCCAGTAATACTGTTTGCACCAGTTTTGTATTTGAGGCATCTTACATCAAAATTCATTTGACACATTTTAATGTTTTTTTTTTTTTAGATGACATTAAAGTTTTGCATTTGCTTTGCAAAAAATTGTCTTAAAAAGTGCCAAGTTTAGAGTTATGTTAATATTTTTCTGGCTGATGAGTATAATTTTTTTTTAAATTCCTTCTGTTTAAAGAATTTTAGAGAGATTCTGAGCCAACCGTGGGTATATTGTTGTTACAAATAATTTTTCTCAAATGGGCTTGTGGAAAACAAGTGGAACATATAATTTCTCTTTTTTTATTATTTCAAAACCAGAATATCACAAAACTAAGCATTAAATTGCTGATTGTACTTTAAGTAAATACAATCCCTGATGGAGTTTTGTTGATACCTGTTTAAAAATTTATTTGTCTTAATGAAATACATATTGTTTGTGGGACAGCAATGAGCAACTATGACTTGAGTTATTATTTTTTTTTTCAATATTTTCTTTTTTCCAAATAATTTTTGTTCTCTGGTGACATTTGTGTTCCTAAGTGGCTGGCACTCTAGGTTGAGAATCCTTTATCCAAAGGGCACAGGTTTAATTTCTGGCATTAGCAGTTTATTTGGTTTGGGACGAAGGTCAGTGATGTAACTCTGTAAGTTCAGCCAGAATTGGCCCAAACTTAACAGGTTACCTAGAGAAATCTGGGGTCAGTAAGCAGGAAGGACATGCAAAAGCATAGGATGACTGGCCCCTAGCTTCCTATTGCACTTTCTGTCTAAAGGATTACCTGGTCCTTTACTAGGCTTCTGACTTAGCCATAGGAGCTTTCTTTTAAACCCATTAAATATAAGTACAAAGGAAGAAATGTCAGTAAGGTGGTCCTTCCTTTTTTAATGAATTTTTGATGTACAGACAACAGTGTAGGTCATAAGAATTGGCTGGTGAATGTTTTGCAAGGTTTAAAAATTTAGGGCAATTGCTCAGGTTGGCAACTGAGCACAAAAGTAAAATTTTGTGAATGGTTTTTCTTTGTGAATGTTATATTTATGTCATGTCCAGAATTTTAAAGTTAATCTTCATTGTTTTTTTTTAATTTCCATGGCCCTAGGACTTTAGTGTATTAAAACCTACCTATGTCCATCCATTTTCTTTTAAACAGAGAGGAGTTCTATGTTTCCTAGCTTCAATAAATTTATATGCAATTTTGAGACCAGGGTTACAAAGTAGGTCAAAACTTGCAAGTGGAACTATGATATGACTAATTAATTTGTAAGAAATGTATATCAATTTAAAGATTAAAAAATTATGTAGAAAACAAACAAGACAAATAAATAAAAGTATCCCTTTACAACCATTTAATTAAGTGTAACAAATGTAGATTATCCCTAAGATTGAAATGAACAAAGCTTCAATTATGAATCTGTTTTCTTTAAACAGACTGAAGGGACAAACCTCCAAGCTATGACAAATTCAATCTCACTTTTGATCTCTTTCCTTTTCAATAGGAACTTTCTTTGGATTTTTTTTCAACTAAGTAAAAACAGTAGGGACATGATCAGGTATAAGTGACCTTCCACTAAGCCTACATACCCAGGGGAAAATTGTGCAGCTATACTAATAATTGGTAAATTTTTTGTTGTTCATATGTTTGATTTACAAATAAAGTGAACATACTCCTTGATGCCCTTTTTTATTTTTACAAACATAATAAGTGCTTCAAGTACAAGTTTTTGAGCTCTTGAAAATGACCAAAGTATACTCAAATAGTTTTTGGGTATAAGAAAGCTTAAAGGTGGGTTGCCCACCTCTTATCGATCTTCAACGGGTCTGTCAAAAGGACTCCATTCCTCTCCTTTACTAGATTAGTCCTGTTTGGCTTGACTTCAGTCATCTCTTTGGTTAATCTATAGACTATTTTGAATCTCCCTTCTTTCAATAATCCTCCCAGTCACAAGAGTGTGGTGAGAAGAGAAGATGATTTGATTTATTTGATTTGTATGTTTTTTTTCGTTTCTATGTTTTTAGTTTAATTATTGTTTGGTGACGCAGAGGGCGAAAGCCGAGCGTATTTTCTCTACAACAACAACAACTACAACAACAACTGTCCATAGCATTGAAAATTCGGAAATAGTATAGGCTAATTTCACTCAAAGAAAAATGGAAAGACCAGAAATAGGCCAAATCCCTACATTGTCTGAAATATCACTAGAAAAACTCAGGTACTGAGAGTCCTTTGGAAGTAGGCTATGATTTACCATTAATTGGACCACATAGGCTAAATGGGTAAAATGCTACGTTAGATACTTTTTACTACTTTGGAAATGGCGAAGGTTCAGAAAATGAAACTTTCAGGGATGAGTCTACAGACAAAAGTTTGCCCTTAGAGGTATTTTGAAGCACCTACCTTCACTCCTTCCTTTAGAGGGCAGTGACTTTTAAAAAACTTTGTGTTATAGAAGTGAAGCATTGCAAAACAGATTTAGCCTACTTAAGGGGAGTACAACACAATAATTTTCAGTTTCCCAGCCTAGAGAGCAAGGAGTAGCTAAAATAGAATTTTACCTTTAAATGAACTCTATTAGCTTAGCATACATCCAGAATATAAATGATTTCCTGAACATAGGTGTAGATAAGGGGACTCCTCCCCCAAAATTTCCAGTTGTATTGCTAATTTAAATGGTTACAGTGGCATTTGTAGCAAGAGTATGTGCCTAGAGAAAGGAACATATTACCAAGACAGTTTATTCTTACTAATATTCAGAATAAAAGCACTTACTTACCACATTTTGGATACAGCCCTGCTTTTTTACCCATCCCCCCTAATGTGCAAATACAAGCCAAAATTATATAGTTCCTATTTATTCTCCAAATCTGTGTCTATTGTTTCAACCCTTGTAGGACTACCTGTGAATTAAATCAACTGTGACAAAACAAAAATCAGGGTAAAATTCTAGTTAATTGACTCCTTGTTATCTCAGAAAGGGTTTAGGTTAGAAAAAATGAAACTTTCATAGATGAAGCTACAGACTGAAGAATGTCACAGGAATGTATTTTGAAGCAACTATCTCCACTCCTTCTCCCTCTAGAGGGCCCTGACCTTTGAAAATATGTGTTATAAAAATTAAACCTTGCAAAATAGATCTTCTGCTCAATTGAAGCACAACAAAATTGTTTTCAGCTTCATAACTTTGCTCAATTCCATTTTATAAGGTTTTAAAGATATACAAATACATTTCCTGCATTTTGAAAAAAAAAACAACATTGATATGGCTCAAAATCCTACTCAAATAACAGGAATTGCATTTTCAGAACTATAGGCAGAGAAAAAGCAACTAGTAACTGAAGATTAAGGTAAAATGTTGTTTTGTCAAAATTTCAATAGGTATAGACCTGCCATGTAGGCAAATTTCAAGGCCCTCTAGAGGGAGAAGGAATGGAGGTGGGTACTTTAAAATGCCTTCCCAGGACATACTTTAGCCTGTAGACCCATCGCTGAAAGCTTCCTTTCCCTAACCTAAACACTTTCTGAGATAGCAAGAAGTCAATTAACTAGAATTTTACCAAAATCAGAATAACAAGTGATAGACAGAAGAATGCATTAGAATCATATAATTTGGGCTTGATATTTCGCACAGTTAGAGTAAGGGAGCAGTAGCTCTGCCATGGGGTGTTGCCCCTCAATAATTCAGAGAAGGTTGAATTGGATTGATGATTATCTATCAGGCAGGATGCAGAAAGTGATTGTAGGTGATGCTTTGTCCTCTGCTGAGATGGTTTTAAGTGGCATTCCACAAGGTGTTGCCTTGGTCTGGTACTTTTCTACCTTTTCATCAATGACTTGCTTCTTGTTGTGCACCATTCCACAGTTAAAATGCTTGCAGATGATGTAAAGCTTTACTGCTCCTTGAAAAATTCAGATGAAGTATCATTGCTTCAAAAAGACTTGGATACAGTACACAGTTAGTGTAATGTTAACTCCATGTTTGTCAACAAAAAAGGTGTAGGGTCATCCATTACTTTTACAAAGTAGAACAAAGTTACCATTACCATCTTGCTGGGCATTCAATTTTACCTGTTGAAAATGTCTGTGACATTGGTTTTCATTTTGATTCTAGTCTTAGGTTTGAAAGGCATGTCTCTGAAGTAACTCCTAAGGCAAACTATCAGCTATTGTGTCTCAGATGCAATGTCTGTAAGTTTAATCTCCATTCATTCATTACCATTTATAAATCAACAGTTTGACCTATACTTAAATATAATTCACCATTATGGTGTCCATTGAATAAGAAAGACAGAGTAAGGGTTGAAAAGTTATAGCAATAAGCAACTAAGCTTGTACCTTATTTTAACTTTAGCCATATGAAAATAGACTGCACAGACTAGGATTACCAAGTCTTCAATTCCAAAGGGATAGGGCAGACATTATTAACACATTGCATATAATCAAAGGCATGGATAATATAAGTACATCATAGTTCTTCACATTTAACAATACTAACAGGACTGTTATCACCCACATAAATTGTACTCCCCTCCTTCAGAAGGAAAATAGGTCAACATTCAGTTTACAGCAGGGTGTGGAAGCCATGGAATGACCTTCCACCTGAAACAATTCTAACAGATGACATAAACATATTCAAAACAAAACTAGATCTACGTTGCATGGGCTACGTGAGGTGTTGCAGCAACCTTTGCTCGGCTTTGCCGAGTAAAGTGTTGCAAGAGCAACACTTTGGTTTTGTTTCCTTGCATCTGTAAGGATGCTAAAATACATACTAGGTACACCAACTCGCAAAAGTTGCAAACTCCTCATTGCTAAAGATGATTGTAGCCTTACAGCCGATTATTACTTACAAGTCCCCTACATGTCTTACCACTGGAACCAAATTGGTCTTACCATCAAATACAACAGAAACAAAAAATAGGTACACCAACTAGTAAGATTTGTGAACCCCTCATTGCCGATGATGATTATGAGCTAACAGCCGACTGTTGCTTACAACTCCCCTATATGTCTCACAATTGGTATCTGCCTATTTTTGGTTTCAGTGTGTACCTTACTACTGAAGTTGTCAACCCCTTTAAACTTTCAAACTGGTATATCTCATGAAGGAATTTTTGTACAAAAAAAATGAATGACCTATACTTTGATCAGCTCATCAAAAGCTATCGACTGCCATTGAAAAAAAAAATCTATCTGTCTTAGTTCAAAAGTTGACTGTTTTGCCGTAGGCCAACTTTCTAATGTCATCACTTAGAAAGGAGCAAAGGATAAACTCTATTTCTTTAGCAATGAGAGAACTTTTAAAGTTTAAGAGGCACATCTGATACCATTTCTCTACCGAAATCCCAAGTGCGGAAAACCGAATAATAAATTCAGCCAAAATCACGGCAGCACTTTCGGACCCATGGGAAAATGCCGCTTTTTTGCTTCTCTAAATTTTTCTATTTATCACTCAAAGAAGATATATTGGCTGTGGGGCAGGGTAACTGTTGCATATATTTAACACTAATAGATTTTAGTCCATCTTCAATTTGAAACTGGTGCCTGCCTGCTAGAACAGAGCTTTCCACTTGAAAGCAGAAACATGGTTTGATGAAACAAAAGCTCGGCTGCATAACTTCAGATAGTCCTCTCTGACATAGGCTATACAACTCCTCTTCACTTCACACACTATAGGCTCTGGCTCAAGGACAAGCAAAAACCATCCTTTTTGGCCCCAGGCAAGAGTTCTACAAAGCTTTCCAAAATGTAGTCATATTCATCAATCCGGCCTAAGGTCCACACTTTCTGTAAAAACCGCAGAGGTTAGACCCTTACCACTTTCTAGCAATAAGCTGAAATTGGGGTGCTAGGAAAAAAAAAACAAAACAAAAAAAAAACACGA
The DNA here is from genome assembly GCF_032884065.1 of Artemia franciscana. Taxonomy (NCBI): domain Eukaryota; kingdom Metazoa; phylum Arthropoda; class Branchiopoda; order Anostraca; family Artemiidae; genus Artemia; species Artemia franciscana. Next base: position 126,225 of record NC_088863.1, read on the forward strand.
CAAAACCAAAGTGTTGCTCTCGCAACACAACTAACAGAAACCCATTTTCAAAGTAAATCATTTATAGTATTTTTTGTCAGTGTTTATTTTAGTTGTTATTTTCATAGATTTATATGTGTGTATTATGTTGTCAGTATTGTCATAGATTCTTTTTATTCTGTTTATTGCAACAAGCTTCAAAGCTTACCATATTTGGTATTAATAAATAATAATAAAAACTATTGTATAACCCATGTCCCTTGACTCTCTTGATCTGAACTGCTCTTACCCACCCCCCTGTAATTAATACAGTTTGGATACAGCCCACTATACTTTATCCCCAACTCTACACCTGCCACTAATGTGCAAATATTATACAGTATCTTGCTAAAATTATATATTTCTCATCTATTCTCCCAACATGTCTGTCATTTCAACCCATGTACATGTAAATTGATATAAGATAAGATAATTAATTTCAAAAAATGTCTTATCACAAGCCCCAAAGGAACAAGTTCACATTTTGGTGGCATAAAACCAAACAAATAAAAAAAAAATATTATTAAAAGTAGCACAACAACTAAAAAGCTGGCCAAACAATGCCAAAAAAACAAAATTGCCAAACAACAAGAAATTCTGAATCAACTATGATTGAACAATATTCATCTCAACTGTTTGTCATCAACTATGACAAAACAAGAAACAGAAAAACAAGTAATGGATTGCAGAATGAACATGAAATATATAATTTTGGCTATATATTTTGCACAGTGTTAGGTTAGGAAAATAAAACTTTAAGAGACGAGTATACAGTCTATAGCATCTCTTGTGAAGGTATTTCAAAGTATGTATCTTCACTCCTCCCTCCTTTAGAAGACAGTGGCTTTTTATGACCTTTAAAAACCTCTGTGTTATAAAAGTTTTACCTGGCAAAATAGATTTTCTGCTTTAATGAAGTGCTACAAAGCTGCTTTCAGATTTATGAGGTGTCAAAGATCTGCATATGTATTCTGTAAGCTTAGGGAAAAAAAATTAGATGGTTTAAAATTTAACTCAAATAATAGGAATTCCATTTTCAGAACTAAAAGCAGAGAACAAGAAACATATAACAGAAAATTAAGGTAAATTATTGTTTTGTCAAAATTTCAATACATATAGACCTGTTAACTATTTAAATTTTAACCTAGAAATTAGAAGAGGATTTACATAGAAGCTTCACAATACCTTTCCAGAATGTGTTTTTAGCCCTGGATTCATTATTGAAAGATTTGTTTTCCTAACGTAACCCTTTTACAAGATAGCAAAAAGCAGCTTAACTAGAATTTACCCTATATTGGTTGGTGAACTTGAAAGTTTTATTGGCATATGGCATATTCTTAAATATGCCTTAACCTTCTGGTCAGTTGAACATCCCCCTCATCAAGCCCTGAAATTTTGACTCAATACAATTAGCTTTAGCTATAACAGTGCTGATAAGCTATTTTTATTATCTGTATGCTCATAGTGTGTTTTTATTTACTTCAGCTTGTAACTTTTTTACCTTTTAACTTCAGCTTGTAAACTTTTTAACCAATATTTAATCATGAATATAAATAGTATTGTGCAATCTAATTTTATACCTCCTTAAGGTGACCTGAAGATGAAATGTAATATGTTTCCAAAAATTCTTTGAATACTCTTTGACAACTTGGATACATTTAAACTCTTGATTTTTTTGCACTGATGGAGCAGAAGCAGTAATAGCAGTAGCCCAAAAAGTTGTTAGTTAATGCCCTTGTTGTTCTCAATATGTGGCCAAGGTGTCTTATTCGCAACCATACACACAGTTCCTTTTCATTTAGATTTTCATTAAGTTTTATTGGCATATGGCATATTCTTTAAATATGCCTTAGCCTTCTGGTCAGTTGAACACCCCCCTCATCAAGTCCTGAAAATTTTGACTCAATACAATTAGCTTTAGCTATAATACTACTGATAAGCTATTTTGATAATCTATATGCTCATAGTGTTTTAATTTACTTCAGCTTGTAACTTTTTCACCTTTTAACTTCAGCTTGTAAACTTTTTAACCAATATTTAATCATGAATATAAATAGTATTGTGCAATCTAATTTTATACCTCCTTAAGGTGACCTGAAGATGAAATGTAATATTTTTCCAAAAATTCTTTGTATACTCTTTGACAACTTGGTTACATTTAAACTTTTGATTTTTTTTGCACTGATGGAGCAGAAACAGTAATAGCAGTAGCCCAAAAAGTTGTTAGTTAATGCCCTTGTTGTTCTCAATATGTGGCCAAGGTGTCTTATAGGCAACCATACACACAGTTCCTTTTCATTTAGATTTTCATTAAGTTTTATTGGCATATGGCATATTCTTTAAATATGCCTTAGCCTTCTGGTCAGTTGAACACCCCCCTCATCAAGTCCTGAAAATTTTGACTCAATACAATTAGCTTTAGCTATAATACTACTGATAAGCTATTTTGATAATCTATATGCTCATAGTGTTTTAATTTACTTCAGCTTGTAACTTTTTCACCTTTTAACTTCAGCTTGTAAACTTTTTAACCAATATTTAATCATGAATATAAATAGTATTGTGCAATCTAATTTTATACCTCCTTAAGGTGACCTGAAGATGAAATGTAATATGTTTCCAAAAATTCTTTGTATACTCTTTGACAACTTGGATACATTTAAACTCTTTTGATTTTTTTGCACTAATGGAGCAGAAGCAGTAATAGCAGTAGCCCAAAAAGTTGTTAGTTAATGCCCCTGTTGTTCTCAATATGTGGCCAAGGTGTCTTATTCGCAACCATACACACAGTTCCTTTTCATTTAGATTTTCATTACGTTTTATTGGCATATGGCATATTCTTTAAATATGCCTTAGCCTTCTGGTCAGTTGAACACCCCCCTCATCAAGTCCTGAAAATTTTGACTCAATACAATTAGCTTTAGCTATAATACTACTGATAAGCTATTTTGATAATCTATATGCTCATAGTGTTTTAATTTACTTCAGCTTGTAACTTTTTCACCTTATAACTTCAGCTTGTAAACTTTTTAACCGATATTTAATCATAAATATAAATAGTATTGTGTAACCAAATTTTATACCTCCTTAAGGTGACCTGAAAAATGAAATGTAATATCGTTTCCAAAAATTCTTTGTATACTCTTTGACAACTTGACTTACTTGACTTCCTTGACTTTGCCACAATTCTACTTTTTAAAACAATTAAAAGCTTTATCTTAAAGAGCGAGGGATTGCGGAGGGGACAACCCATTTCATATGTGGAGTAATTTCTGTTCATTTTAAGTTTTAATGTCGCTCCTTACTTTCAGTTAAAAAAACTAGTTTTTTTTATGTAATTCTCAATATGTGGCCAAGGTGTCTTATTGGCAACTATACACACAGTTCCTTTTCATTTAGATTTAAAGTAACATTTAGTTTTAAAACATTTTGGGTCAATTACTTAATGGCTTGGGGTTTATATACCCAATATCTCTACAGACATAGTTACTGGACTGTTCTACCATGCTGAACAAATTGACAGTCCAAAAGTATTAACTTTGTGTTTTTGGAAAATGAATGGGCTAGGGAGGAGGGCTGTTTGCCCTCCAATCTCTTGACTCTTTAAATAGCACTAGAACTTTTTTAGTTGAAAATCCACTTAAATATTTTTTAGAAGCTTCACCTTACTACTCTTAGCTTGTATAGTAGCAATAATTGTTGGAACATTAGTAACAGTATGTGGATAACACCTGTGAAAACGTCTGTACACTTCCCAATATCCATTACTATATGTAAACACTAGTTGAAGTTTTTAACTTGTAGCCCCTCCCATGGGGCCTGTGGGGGAGTAAGTCGTCCCCCAAAGACATAGTTAAAGGATTTTTCGACTGTGAAGAAAATAGCTATCTCAGAATTTTGATCCGGTGACTTCAGGGAAAAAATAAGCATGGGAGGGGGGCTACATGCCCTCCAATTTTTTTGGTCACTTGAAAAGGATACTAGAACTTTTAATATCCGTTAGAATGAGCCATCTCGCGACATTCTAGGACCACTGAGTTGATTCAGGCCTATTAGTTTGTTTGTTGATCCAGTGAGGACTGTGTGGATTGACCGAAGCTACGCGTAATATCCCCTTTGTTTTTATAGTTCTGTTGAAACTTTTACCTCCGAAAATTAAATTATTTTTCTTTTAGCCAGGTCAGATGTATAGACTTTGCACAGATTTGCACAGATTTGCACAGAAAGAAAAGAAAAGCTAGAGGTAAGATTCTATTTTAATTCTTCAAGTTTTGGTGTAAAGAGTGAGAAATTGAGGGAAGGGGCACCCCTTATATACATACTAGCTGTCGGGATGGCGCTTCGCGCCACCCCAACACCTGGTTGGTGGGTGGGGTTTCGCGCCCCCCAAGCCCCCCGCACAGGTAAGTCGTTACACGCCATATTAGTTACGTGTCATTGTAGTTGTGTCCCTGTGTCCCACCTGTGAATATAGATAAAAGAGAAAAGATTTCTCTTTTTGTTATAGATATATATGTTTTCAACTGCGTAAAACTTGCGAATATACAACATTCTTTGATGTCCCATTGTCTGTGCATATAAATAGATTGTCAGGTTTACCGACTCTTGAACATGCAACATAAAGTTGTCCATGGGAAAAACAATCCGTATTCAGATCTATACCTCATTATTCTAATGATTGCCCTTGAGCTTTGTTGATGGTGATTGCTAATTGAACATTCCCTGTGTCCCGGTCGTCATTTATATTCCCAGTATCCCGGTCGTCATTTGTGTCCCAGTGTCCCAGTCTGTAATTTCTCTTTGAGCGTCCTGTTCGTCATTTATATTCCCTGTGTCCCGGTCTGTAATTTATCTTTGAGTGTCCGGTCGTCATTTATATCTCCCGGTCGTTATTTGTGTCCCAGTGTCCCTAGTTTTTACCTTTTTTAGTTTTCTTCTTCTTTTGTATTAATGCTAAAGCCAAGGTTCAAACCTGGAGCCTCTCGGACCTAGAACCTGAAACATAACGCTTTACCAACTCAGCTACTTCAGCTTGAATACATTCGTTTTGAGTAGCTTCCTCGGGTGTTGCCATTGTAGGCTCTTCAGTCATTTTACAATTAGAAATTTCTCTTTCAACAATCTTCTTACAATTAAAAATTTTGTCTTTGAACAATATTCTTAATTACCTGTGTCCTGGTCGTCATTTATATTCCCTGTGTCCCGGTCGTCATTTGTGTCCCGGTATCCCAGTCTGTAATTTTTCTTTGAGTGTCCCGGTCGTCATTTATATTTCCTCTGTCCCGGTCGTCATTTGTGTCCCAGTCTGTAATTTCTCTTTGAGTGTTTTTTTCTTTTTAGTTTTTTTTTTAGTTTTTTACCTTTTTTCTTTTTTCAGTTTTCCTTTTCTTCTTTATTTTTCAGCGTCACTATGAAATACATATCGCCAAACCTTTGTTTTTTTTTAACTAAAATCTGGTAGGCATTGATGACCTTATCCAAGTCAAAATCCCGAACCCAATCATCATCGCTATCATTTTCAGTTTTGATATGTTTTGACTCTCGCTGTCCAGTTGGATTTTCATCTAACTGCGCGCTTTTCTGTTCTTTAGCCGCAAGCCTGTTTTCTTGCTGTTCTTTTGATTCCTCGGCCCGCTTTCTTTTCTTTCTTTCTCTATCAGCTGCAAGTTTTTTGGCATAGACTCTTTGAGCAGCTTCCTCGGCTGTTGCCATTGTAGGTTCTTCAGTCATTTTACAATTAAACATTTTTCCGTCCACGATCTTCTTACAATTAAAAATTCGTCTTTGAACGATTTTCTTAAATACTTTTAATGACGTCATCGTCATAACAAACATGACGACAACTAACTTCATGACGATATGATGACATGACGTCACTCAACAGACCCACAGACAAACAACTCATTTATATATATACTAGCTGTTGGGATGGCGCTTCGCGCTACCCCAACACCTAGTTGGTGGGTGCGCTTCTTTTTAGTTTTTTTTTGGTTTTTACTTTTTTTTTAGTTTTTTTAGTTTTTTTCCTTTTCCTTTTTAGTTTTTTTTTTTTATTTTTACTTTTTTTAGTTTTGTTTTTCTCCTTTATTTTTCATTTTTTTTCCTTTTTTATTTTTTTTCTTTTTTAGTTTTTTTAGTTTTTTTTTTGCTTTTTTAGTTTTTTTTTATTAGTTTTTAGTTTTTTTCCTTTTTAGTTTTTTTGTAGTTTTTACCTTTTTTAGTTTTTTTCTTCTTTTGTATTTAAGGTTCGAACCTTGAATCTCTCGAACCTAGAACCTGGAACATACCGCGTTACCAACTTAGCTACATCAGCTTGTATACTTTCGTTTTTGGAATTGGTATATGATGAAATAATTCAGACGTCATATGCGGACAGACAGACAGACAGACATAAATATATATATATATATATATATATATATATATATATATATATATATATATATATATATATATATATATATATATATATATATATCTATCTATATATATAAAAATAAGTTGTCTGTCTGTGGATGGATGGATGTGTCAGGTGACGTCACCTGAAAAAACTGGATTAGGTGACGTCAAAACTGAAAAAACTAAAAAAAGGCAAAAACTACAAAAAAAAACTAAAAACTAATAAAAAAAATAAAAAAGCTAAAAAACTAAAAAAACTATAAAGGTAAAAACCAATAAAAAACTAAAAAAAAAACTGAAAAAACTAAAAAAAGGCAAAAACTACAAAAAAAAACTAAAAACTAATAAAAAAAGTAAAAAAGCTAAAAAACTAAAAAAACTAAAAAAACTAAAAAAAGGTAAAAAACTAAAAAAAATAAAAAATAAAAAAAAACTAAAAAAAAGGAAAAAACTGAAAAATAAGCTAAAATAAAGGTAAAAACCAATAAAAAACTAAAAAAAAAAGGAAAAAACTAATAAATGACGACACTCAAAGAGAAAGCGACCAGGACAAAAGGAATGTTCGATTAGCAATCAACAAAGCACCGGGACACAGGGAGTATAAATGACGACCAGGACATAAGTAAAAAAAAAAAAAACTATCTATATATATAAAAATAAGTTGTCTGTGGATCTGTGGATCGTGGATCAGGTGACGTCACCTGAAAAAACTGGATCAGGTGACGTCAAAACTGAAAAAACTAAAAAAAGGCAAAAACTACAAAAAAAACTAAAAACTAATAAAAAAAATAAAAAAGCTAAAAAACTAAAAAAACTAAAAAAAGGCAAAAACTACAAAAAAAACTAAAAACTAATAAAAAAGCTAAAAAACTAAAAAGGACATAAGTAAAAAAAAAAAAACTATCTATATATATAAAAATAAGTTGTCTGTGGATCTGTGGATCGTGGATCAGGTGACGTCACCTGAAAAAACTGGATCAGGTGACGTCAAAACTGAAAAAACTAAAAAAAGGCAAAAACTACAAAAAAAACTAAAAACTAATAAAAAAAATAAAAAAGCTAAAAAACTAAAAAAACTAAAAAAAGGCAAAAACTACAAAAAAACTAAAAACTAATAAAAAAGCTAAAAAAATAAAAAAACTAAAAAAAAGGCAAAAACTACAAAAAAACTAAAAACTAATAAAAAAAATAAAAAAGCTAAAAAACTAAAAAAACTAAAAAAACTAAAAAAAGGTAAAAAACTAAAAAATAAATAACGACCGGGACACAGGGACACAACTACAACGGGGACACCGGGGGAAACAGGGGGATATAAATGACGACCGGGACAAAAAAACTAAAAAGAAATAAAAACTAAAAACTAATAAAAAAAACTAAAAAATCTAAAAATCTAAATAAGCTAAAAAAGAAAAAAAAAGGAAAAAAATAAAGGAGAAAAACAAAACTAAAAAACGAATGTATATACAGACCGGGACACCGGGATACAAATGATGACCGGGACCCGGGACACAGGGAATATAAATGACGACCGGGACACAGGGACACAACTACAACGGGGACACCGGGGGAAACAGGGGGATAACCTGACAATCTATTTATATGCAAAGACAATGGGACAGCAAAGAATGTTGTATATTCGCAAGTTTTACGTAGTTAAAACCATATATATATATATATCTATATTCACAGGTGGGACATAGGGACACAACTACAATGGCGCGTAACTATTATGGCGCGTAACGACTTACGCGCGCGGGGGGGCTTGGGGGGGGGGCGCGAAGCGCCCCCACCAACTAGGTGTTGGGGTGGCGCGAAGCGCCACCCCAACAGCTAGTATATATATATATATATATATATATATACTAGCTGTTGGGGTGGGGGCCAACACCCCAACACCTAGTTGGTGGGGGCGCTTCCCCAAAGGAAGCTACCTTGTTTTTTTTTAGCTTTTTTAGTTTTTTTCTTTTTATTTTTTTGGTTTTTATTTTTTTTAGTTTTCTTTTTCTTCTTTATTTTTCAGTTTTTTTTCCTTTTTTTAGTTTTTTTTCTTTTTCAGTTTTTAGTTTTGTTAGTTTTTTTTAATAGTTTTTAGTTTTTCTTTCTTTTTGGTTTTTTTTTTTACCTTTTTTTTAGTTTTTTTTTTAGTTTTTAGTTTTTACTTTTTTTACTTTTTTTTCTTTTTTTTCTTTTTTAGTTTTTTACCTTTTTTAGTTTTTTAGCTGTTTTATTTTTTTAGTATTTTCTTTTTAGTTTTTTTGTAGTTTTTACCTTTTTTAGTTTTTCTTCTTCTTTTGTATTCAAGATTCGAACCTGAAACCTCTCGGACCTACAACCTGAAACATAACGCTCTACCAAATCAGCTACTTCGGCTTGAATACATTCGTTTTTTAATTCGTATATGATGAAATGAATTCAGACGTCATATGCGGACTTATAATGACGTCACTCGACCGACAGACAGACAGACAGACAATTTATATACATATATATATATATATATATATATATATATATATATATATATATATATATATATATATCTATATATTGTTTGTATGTGTGTCTTAATATATATTAGTTGTTTGTTTGTGTGTCTGTCGACTGACGTCATTATAAGGATTGAGCTGTATGTCGTCATGAAGTTAGTTGTCGTCATGTTTGTTATGACGAGGCTTAGTATATGACGTCATTATAAGTATTTAAGAAGATTGTTCGAAGAGAAATTTTTAATTGTAAAATGACTGAAGAACCTACAATGGCAACAGCCGTGGAAGCTGCTCAAAGTGTCTATGCCAAAAGACTTGCGGCTGATAGAGAAAGTAAGAAAAGAAAGCGTGCCGAGGATTTCTTTCCTCACAGGTGGGACACAGGGACACAACTACAATGGCGCCTAACTAATATGGCGCGGGGACACAGGGAATATAAATGACAAAAATCACACCATCAGATTCAGAATATCCGAGAACCCGAATGTAGAAGTTTCAAGCTCCTATCTGCAAAAATGTGGAATTTCGGATTTTCTGCCAGAAGACAGATTACGGATGCGTTTTTTTTTTCTGGGGTGATCTTATCGACCCAGTGATCCTAGAATGTCACAAGAGGGCTCATTCTAACGGAAATAAAAATTTCTATTGCCCTTTTTAAGTGACCAAAAATGTGAGGGCACCTAGGCCCCCTCCCACGCTCATTTTTTCCCCAAAGTCACCGGATCAAAATTCTGAGATAGCCCTTTTATTCATCATAGTTGAAAAACCTAATAATTTTGTCTTTGGGGACGACTTACTCCCCCACACTCCCCGTGGGAGGGGCTGCAAGTTACAAACTTTGACCAGTGTTTACATATAGTAATGGTTATTCGGAAGTGTACAGACGTCTTCAGAGGGATGTTTTTGGTTTGGGGAGGGCGAGGAGTTGAGTAGGGGTGGGTTACGCGGGAGGATCTCTCCATGGAGGAATTTATCATGGGGGAAGAGAATTTCAATGAAGGGGGGCAGGATTTTCTAGCATTATTCATAAAACAATGAAAAAATAAATGTGAAAAGTTTTTTCAACTTAAAGTAAGGAGCAGCATTAAAACTTAAAACGAACAGAAACTATGACGCATATGAGGGGTTCACCTCCACGTAATACCTCTCTCTTTACGCTAAAGAATTTTTAGTGATTTTAACTATATATTCTACGGCCTTTGTGATTTAGGGGTAATCCTTAAGGTTTATTATACCTTTGTCTCAAGACAAACAAATTCCGCTAGGAAGTGCTGATTGAACTTTTTAAAATTTCACCCCATTTTCCTTATTGGTCAAAAGCAAAATGTAAGGCGGGCCTAAATAAACCAATGAAATTAATTTTTGTCTAAAGCTTCGAAGATTGATATTTTTACACAGTTTTCTTCTGATTAGAATTTACGACAAAATTTCCGTCAGCGGTATTTAGTTAGATAATGGCAAGAGATTTTTTTTTTCTCTTAAACTTACAGTGTCTTATTGGAAATGTCCATATGTTCCAATATGTCCTTCAGCAGAGAAATAGTAATATATTCGTCTGCGTCTTGCAAAGCTTGGTTATCGACGGGTGAAGAGCAAATGAGCACCGTAATTCTCTAGCACAAAATGCCCATTTTTATGAAACTGTGACGACATGCATAGAGTGCATTTTAAAATTTATTGTTTTTCTACTTTTATATGGCACTTGGTATCTATCAAGTGACACAGTAGATACTAAGTACTTGGTATCTACAAAATGAGGTATTTTTAACTTATGAAGGAATGATCGGATCTTATTAAAATTTGATGTTTTGAAGGATATCGTGTCTCAGAGCACTTCTTTTAAATCTGACCGGATCCAGTGACACTGGAGGGAGTTGGGGGGGGGGGAGAAATCTTGGAAAACGCTTGGAGTGGAGGGATCGGGATGGAACTTGGCGGGGAAAATAAAAACAAGTCTTAGATATGTGATTCGCATAACGGGAACGGATCTGCTCTCTTTGGGGGAGTTCGGGGGGAGGGTTAATTCTGAAAAAATAGAAAAAAATGAGGTATTTTTAATTTACGAAGGAATGATCGGATCTTAATGAAATTTGATTTTTGGAAGGATATCGTGTCTCAAAGCTCTTATTTCAAATCTGACCGGATCCGGTGACATTTGGCGGAGTTGGGGGGACCTAAAATCTTGGAAAATGCTTTCAGTGGAGGGATCGGGATGAAACTTGGAGGGGGAAATAAGCACAAGTCCTAGATACGTGATTAGCTTTTGTCTTGGAAAAATCTTGGAAAACGCTTAGAACGGAGAGATCGGGATGGAACTTGGTGGGAAAAATAAAGAAAAGTCTTGGATACGTGATTCGCATAACGGGAACAGATCCGCTCCCTTTGGGGGAGTTTGGGGAGAGGGTTAATTCTGAAAAATGACACTGTCCCTCCTAAGTTTAATCCTGAAAAACTGAAATCCTTATAGCAACACGTGGAATTACCGTATGTAATTTTATTTTGTAATGAATACTCGTACATAGATTGGGAAGTGATCAATATCATTCTTATGTAACCGGGTTAAACAGAGTCTGGCGAATGTGTAGAAATATATATAATTATAACCAGAATAATTATATATAATTATAACCAGAATAATTATAAGAAGAATTGGTAGAAATAGACTGTACCTAATACTCGAGATAAAATAAGCATATCAGCAGGGTTAACAAAAGAGCATATGTTTTATTTCTATAAGAATTATTGTTTTTTTATTGTGACAATGTAATTTTCATTAAGTAGTTCTTTAAATCTTTAACCTAAAGTATTTTTAGTAATTTCTACTATTTATATCGAGGTCTTTGTGATTCAGGGGTTATTATTCAAGAATTGGGATGAAATTCGAGCTTTAGTGTTAAGACAAAGGTATTGAAGATTGGGCGAGCCTCCTCATATACGTAAGAAAAATATACCAAAATAGAAGTTCGTTAATTTAGTTAATTCGCAAGTTGCGTATATTATTACTAATAAAAACGTTCGAAAAAAAAAACAGTTCTAGTTGTATTTTTAAGTAACCACAATTGGAGGGCAACTAGGCCGCCCCCACCCCTTTTTTTAAAAGTATCCATGTCAAAACATGTATTAATGCAAAAACATTCCGAATTAAATTAACAAACATTTTTTTTTAACTGCAAGTAAGGTTAAGTTTTAAGAAAACTTAAAACGAACAGAAACTATTCCGTGAATGAAAGGGGTTTTCCCCTCTTCAGGCAATTAAATAAAAAAAAAAGTTTTTCCAACTGAAAGTAAGGAGCGACATTAAAACTTAAAAAGAACAGAAATTATTCCGTATATGAAAGGGGCTGTTCCCTCCTCAACACCTAGCTCTTTACGCTTAAGTTTTTTTTTAAGTTCTCTTTCTCGCAACTCTACTTTTTAAAACAGTAAAAAACTTTAGCGTAAAGAGTGGGGCGCTGAGGAGGGAACAGCCCCTTTCATATACGGAATAATTTCTGTTCTTTTTAAGTTTTAATGTCGCTCCTTACCTTCAGTTGGAAAAACTTTTTTTTTTATTTAATTGCCTGAAAGAACTATCAATTGGTCTAAATTGATCTAAAATAATTTATTAGGCCTGCCATTGGCATTGCTCAGCAGTTTTTCGAACTAATCACGCACATGATCAATAGAGTAAGTACATTAGAGTATCCTCTCGTATGAATAACACTGTTCTATGTAAAACTGTTCTAACCGTTTAAGAAAGTAGCCTTATTCTATGGAAATACACAAGTCTGTGACATAAAAAGATTTTCTTGTGCAAAATGCTCGAATGTAGCAAAAAAGAATAGTTATTAAAATTTACAGGGGAGAATTTTATACAGTAGGAACTTTCTCTAATAGGGGTTTTAATACGAGGGGGGGGGGTGCTCCAAGGAAGCCCCTTGAAAAAGAGGTGGCAAATTTCTTAACAATATTTGGAAAAATGACAAGAAATTAATTAAAAAAAGTAGTTTTTTAAACTGAAAATAAGGAGCAACATAAAAATATAAGATAAACAAAAGTTGGTGTTTAATAAAATCCGTATCTTAGGCTTGCTCTTCACGCTAAGTTTAACTTTTTGTTCCTATTCTAAAGAACGAATCCTGGAACATAAGGGATGTTTATTCGAATAACAAGCTTTTTCTAAAAATCTTTAGCATGAACAGCAAGGAATTATTATTAACATTGGATTTACCTTTAACAGGATAGACTGAATAATAAAATTATACTACGTACATAATTATAAAACAATAGAGGAGGAAATTAACTTGCCTTCGGAACTGTCCCAACTTTCTCCTTTTATTTAAGGCTAATGGTCTTTTTTGTTCCCGCCCAATTTCTGAAACAGATTCTAAGAATCTTAATAACGCCACTGCTAGTATCTATTCGATAGCAAACTCGTTTATGAGACTTGACAAAAACATAAACAAGTGGGAGAAAAAAACAAAAGATGTTTGTTTAGCAAAAGCACGTTAGATTCTACGGAGATTAATTTAAATGAACAGGTTATGTAAAAGAAAATATACCCACTGCTGAGCTAAAAATAGTGTTTTCTTTTGCACATCAATTTAAAGGGTAATCCTATATTTTTTCGCTCAGAGATTTTGATTCGATGTGCATTGAATGCAAATGGTAGAACTTGTACGAAAAGTAGACAAATCTTTTATTTTCGAGATGGGTGTCTGTTTTGAAATGTAAAGCGTGAACTCTCCCAAACCTCAACCGAGACCGAGTCCGTTTGGAAATGAAAATTGTTTGGCTATTGGAGAACCCTTGGGTATTGAGAATTGCAAGCAGTTAGCCAGGTGGGTGAAACACCCACCTGGCTATTTTCTTTTAATCTTCAGTTCTCGAAGTCCACCAGTCCCCAAACTTAAACCTCGTCATGTTACTTCTGAATTCCTTTTTACAAATTGTGATGAAAATGAAATAAATGAAATAATTATGTGTATGAAATAACAATCCTGTGGAGTTGATGAAGTATCGTTAAAGCAACAAAAACAATTGTTATTTCTATTTTGACTCATCTGATTAATTTATCACTTGAAGAGGGAACTTTTCCAGAAAGACTTAAATTAGCCTGAGTGCTACCCCTTCACAAAGGGAAGTCAAAAAATGAACCGAGTAATTACCGATCCATTTCTATTTTACCTTTTTTTCGAAGATTTATGAGAAAGTAGTCCATGAAAGAATGTATGATTACCTCCAGGAGTAGAATCTTCTGTGCGATACCCAACTTGGCTTTCGCAAAGGACTTTCTACGGATATGCACCAGCTATCTGGAATTCAATCCCCTTGGAAATCCGGAACTCAAATAACCTTACTACCTTCAAGCGAGCAGTGAAGGGTCGTTCCAGAAATACTGTTTAGATTTGAATATCATGCGGTCCTCCTCTTTTCGATCTTTTCTTTTATTTTCTTTTTTTTCTCTTCGTCACTCCCCTTTTTTCTCTTTTTTTTCTTTTTTGATAAATCCAGTTGATTCGTTGTTTCTGTTAGTTGATTGTTTAATTATTCTTTAGTTAAGTTTCTGCCCTAGCCAAGCACTTTTGTGCTTTCCTGGCAGATTATGTACATGGAATTATGTGTTTTTATTTAAATATATATGATTGAATTGAATTGAAGAATTCCTGCGAACAAAACTCTAGCACAGCTTGCATCAAACAATAAGTGCGTAATTGGTAATTTGATGTGTGTGTGTAGACTTGTTCCTGTGTTTGCGTACGTTTGTGTTTTTGTGCTCTTCAATCTCATCCTGCTAAATAACTAAGAAGACTAATCCGCCATTCCATCATAAATTTACTATGAAAAAGTAGCACATAAACAGAATTGATGGAAATAAAACTAATTTATTGGGAAGATAACAAGAGGAAAAGTTTGTGTAAAACGAAAAACTCAATGCATACCCGTACTAATGAACTTATTTTGGAAGAAATATAGCCTCTCAGGCGCATACGGGTTAAAGCACATAAAAAAGAATTTTTATTGAAATAGAAAAAAAGCGATAACAGTAAAAAGTTTGGGATTTCCCAAAAGGAATTTAAAAACCCTTGTCCATCGTATCTGCCCCCATTAAAATACAACAACGAAAACAAACAGTCCGCACATGCAAAAGTAAACTACCCAAAGAAAAAGGATGAATGTTTGAGAGGTTTTTCACTCTCAGAAATCATATACCTCAGGTAGCTAGTACCAAGCATGGCAGAAGTGTGCCAAGCATAGCGGAACTGTGAGAACAGTACTAAGAGTGAATGATCTGTGCCAAGCATGACATAAGTATCCCAAGCATGGCAGATGTCTGCTAAGTCTGATACAAGATCGTGATTTCATAGCAATCTGGGAATGTACATTATACAATTAGGCTAGTGAGTTAAGTAATTGAAAATTAAAGAGCCATTTGAAACAGACGGACAGAAAATAAAATCCTTCAATGATCTAAATGTGAAACGGTCAAACATTACTGTCTATGCATAATTGACTGAAAATGAAGAGAAATAAAAATAAATAATTATACCAAACATAAAAGAAATGGGTACTGCTATATACAAATAATTAAATCCTAAACGATTAAAAATTAAAATGAGTGCTAAAGTTAAACCAAAAAGGACACAAATTACTGCCCATAGGAGTTCGACTAGAGTTCCGTTCTAACCGTAAACCAAAATAAAAAATTGTCGCTAAATAGAATCTGTAAACCTTAATTGTTGATGTTTCCTGTAATTAGTATATTAAACACTAAATAATTATACATTACACATTCAGTTCATTTTCAATATCTTTCCAGTCACCTTGATTTTTATAGTGGTTTTTTTTTTGTCAGTATTTTGGAATTAATAAGATGAAAGCTATTTTCCTTGTAATAAGATTAGGGCATTAACGTTATTTTGTGTTAGGGCGAGATGCACAAGATTTCGGAAAGAAACTTAAAGACGCTTTAATTAAATACCAAAAATGAACGAATTGTACAGAAAACGTAATAATTGTAGGAAAAACTATAAAAATCACAAATACTAAGCCCAAGTAACATACAAGAAATTTATAAGAAAAAAACTAAAATTGTTTGTATTAAATGTATTTAATATACTTCAGACCAGATAAGAAACTTCATTATTTTTGGACATTGACGAAGAATGAGACAGAAATTTATGGAGGAAAAAATAATTTTCCTTGCCAATATTTTTTAACACATTTTTTTTTATCAAACACGAAGATTTATCTATTCCAAATGAGACCAAATTATTTCTTCAAAATCACTGTTTTCATGCATTGAGTTCCTGGTAAATTCACTGTTCTCCCCCGATCCCTTCTGTGCGTTTTTTTTCTTGCTGTTCACTTCAACTCGACTCAACCTTCTTTTTTTTCCTCTTTTTATTTCTTGAGACAAGCTTGAGTCCTTCGGTTGGTGGGCTGTTGTACATTTTACAGACACAGGTTCTCTGATTTCCATATTCCTTGCAACCCTTGAGTCTAAAATTTCAGGAAGTAAGGATTCATTCCAGAAGGCTTCAAGCTTCGGAAATATTTTTTCCCAGTAGTCTTTCGATCGGTGAACTGTAATTATTTCCCAATCCTCAATAGAGTTATAAACTATTAAGTGGCATACCATTTTATCCAGTATCTCGAGTTGGCCTTGTATCTGGGCGAAATACCTGTGATTTTTTTTTAGCTGAAGACCTTCACTGGATAATTCAAGAAAAAATGCTTTAACTAAATTTTTTGACTGGGCCACATCATAAATGGCTTTGAACTCTGGTATATTATGCACCGTTTTTATCTCTATAGGTGTGCCATTAGGGAGCAGTTCATCTACAGATGCAGCAAGATACTGATACTGTGGATGCACACTGAGTCCTATTTGATCTCCCTTTACGACTTTTAAGTTGAATTTGTTTTCATATGCTTCTAGTGCCACTACTTCTAAATCTAAGCCCTTTTTCATTAGGGCAGAGCAGAATCTAGGTCACAAGTTTCGAATTTGCTTAACAATTGGGGCAACTCTGGTGCTGTTTTTTCTGGTTGCAATTCTGTGGAAGTAACTACTAGTTATTCTCTTAGATCTTTCTTCAACCCAAGTGTCATTTTTGGATTGGCCCTTGGTACTGTTGAA